>NW_013952426.1:624366-635687 GCF_001266775.1 Austrofundulus limnaeus | reverse complement strand
ATATATATATAGGGCTACCTTTTAATTCAAATTTAAAAGCTCTGCATGGTTTTCTGTATTCCAAAAACAGTTCTTGATAGCTTCTATCGTAATAAAAAAAGATGACACCATAAAAAAGTTCATCAATTGAAGAAAAAAATGGAATGAAGCAAGTRTCAGATTTAGTAGGTGACCTGGAGACTCTGACGCAGAGATCCTGGAGACTTTAAAGCAGGGTTGTCCATACTGTTGACCACTATGAGATGGATTTACCATGTAGCCACTGTAAGAAACAGGGGAAAAACTGACTGTGGCATTACACCAGTGATGCAGAACTGTGAAAATGACAAGACAAAGAAAAAATGTATATACAAGGAAAAGTGGAAGATAGACTACAGCTGAGACAGATGGAGAATAAGGAAAAGGTGAAGTAGGCAGGCTGACTGGGAAAACAAACAGTGAGGAAGCTAACTGAGGATGGATGAAAATGGGCACAGGAAATGGGAAATATCACAAGTCAGAAACTGAACACAAGGATACAAAAAATAATCAAAGTACAAAATACTGCACACAAAACTAACAAAAAAACACAGATCATGAGAATAAAAAGTTGTATGAAAAAGATTCTGTCTTGTAAAAAAAAAGCTTAGTTGAGGGAATGTGTTTCAGTTGAAAAAGTAAGCCTTGAGTGAAGTAATGATATCATAACCCTAATTATAAGCAATTAAATTTCTAAATATATTTTGGACATAAATATCTATAAAATTACAATCATTACCCAATGCTAGTTTGCCCACTTAAGTCACCATAAGATTTTCCTCAAAGTTATGCAATAACAGTATACAGACATTACTGTAATTCAAACCTATGCAATACTAAATTTGTCTTTTATTAATTGTTTTCATTCAATCATATCTTTAATCAAGAATGTATTTGGACATGCATGTTTTCCAACATCCATCAGTGGTGCTGCATCACCTCTGTACCCCTAATTTCCACAGCCTTGTGTTTTGGTGAAAATACAAATTAGTTGAAAACATTTATTTTTTTCCTGTTAAATCCCATTTTGTCCCCATTATAGACCTTTATTTGACAATTTTTACTTTTTGAGATCCACTCAACGTAAGAATGAACAAACTTACTATTTGTAAATAAAGTTTTTCTGTGACCATAATGTTCAGCAACCTGAATTTTCTGAATCAGGTCCACAGGCCATTAGGTATAATGTAGCCTTTGTGAAGGTTATAAACTTGACATAGAGCCTACCCCACCCTCACCCTAACCCCTAACAAAGAAAAAAAAAAAAACCTTATCAGTCTTTAAAGGTATTTTGAAAATGGGTGAACATGGAGGGAATCGAGAACAGGTTATAATGCATGCGTTTGCCATCGCAGAATTACTGGGAGCCCAGTAAACGTCCAAGCAGACATTGGCATTCATGTGTTACTCTTTGTTATCAGTATGCAAACTGAGACCACGTCCAAATTTAGATCATCTTTGTCTCCGTCATGCTTTCACTTTCTATCTTTTTTTCTCATAGCCTCCCCGTTTGTCTAAATCTGTCAGCCTGTTTTGTTAGAAATAATCCCTCTCTGTCCATCTCTCGCTCCTCCACTCTACTCCCACCTCTCCTATCCCCATTCCCTCGGTGTGCAGCGAGCGAAGCCTGCATTTAAAGAGGGAAGCAGGAGCAGGTGTGCAGCTGGTCCGCTACTGCTGCTGACTGGCATAACAGAACACTAAAAGGTTAGTGGTGAGCATATGGGGTCTACGAATACAGCTGGCCCCTAATGCTGATGGACCTCTACCAGCTCTAAATTCTGCCCAGGGCCCGGCCCAGGTGCTTGGCAGCATATGCACATACTGAACCAAATTGGAGAATCTACACTACACATCTATGGACAAAACCCCAAACACACACGTAGGTCCGATCCAATAAAGATCCCCAGCTTTGGTAATTGCAGCACACGGAATCTGCTGCTGTTCTGTGTAGTGCAGAAAAATGAAGATTACAATATTTTCTGACGGGGAGAAAAAAAAACTTGACCGCTGGCTTTTACACATAATTCTCTCCAACAGGAGCAGGATTTACTCGAACGAGTCAGTAGGTCAAACTATGTTCACCTCAGTGTTTGGCTCGGTCACTCAGCAGCTGGGTGGGAACTTTAGGAAGAAAGGATCTTATTGGCTTCATAAATGTGGGCCTTTTTAACAACATATAAACTCTGTTATCAACGTGGTTGTCTTTAGCTGGGTCCAGATTCAGGGGTTGCAGTCCAGTTAGGCCACACATTATGTACGCCACATCCTAAGTTGGCCGTAGGCCGTCTGTGTAGGCTGCATACAATAGATGTGAATTTACACGGTCAAGTCTTCAGATGATGTATTTTTGTGTGACAATGTGCTACCCTATTACGTAGATGTTAGGTTTTAAATCACATGCCCTCAGCAGGAACATGTGTTCACAAGTCTTTTAACAGGAGGTATGACTTCACAAACTTCAGTATTATTCAAATTAAAAGAACACCCTTTACCATTTTTTTTACTGTTTAGTTTGCTGATGGATCATTGTGTCCTGGGATGCTGTTGGCAGCGCAGGATATTCAGATTTAGCCTGCGTTTTTGAAGTTTTGTCTCTCGCCTTTGTCGGCTGTAGGCACATTTGAATTGGAATAGCCCCTGAATTAAGACACGACCTTTGATTTATCTTGTCTAGCCTTCCCTCTTTTTTTCTATTTCCTATTTTTTTCCAYGTTTGCCTTCTCTAGCCTTGTTCAAACCCAGTTCAACTCTTTTCCTGCTGAGCCCAGTTGAAGGTGATGGGGGGAAAAAGAAAAAAAAAATCCAATAAGCATAAGTCTCTGCTTCGCTTTACTCTGTCGTCTCTGGGATGTTATTTAAGCGTGACACGTGGTCGATTTTTCCATTCCACCTGGATGCCCTTACACTCCTGCTTGTCTGTTCTCCCTCTCCCTCCCTTCCCTCCAGTATGGATCCCGCATATCTGCTCTGAAGACCCTACCTTCCTACCTCACCTCTCCGCTCTCCCAGATTTGGTTAGAGAGAAGGGTAAATAGGCAAAGGCTGTGTGAATAATGCAAAAAGAACATTAAATGTCAAGTCTAAAAATTCACAATTTCCCCTTATTGTCTCACTGACATTCACTGAAGGTTTTATGCATTTTATAATTAGCAGCAAAGTCTCAGATAAGAACATTCGTAAGTTAGCCTGAATGCTTACTTTTATGAGAGGAATCTTTTAAAATACAAACAATCTTTCATCCCTATTATTGAGCTCATTTTATTACTGTTGAGTCTATTAAAAATTAAACCCATCTTTACAGGCACCTAATGCATTCACACATGCAAAAACACATGTTTTACAAATGGACATTTGCACTTTGGTGTACTTGTAAATAAGAAATTGACTTGTTTTTCTGTGCATGCTGGGAAAACAGCTTTCTGAAATTTGTCGAAAACTCACGTGAACCGCTCAGTGTCGTCATGCTTTTCTGGTTTAAATTACCAAGTGTAATTAACTTTCAAACACTTCAGGTTTATGCAATTTGGATATTGTGTTTACAAGCTAAAAACAGCAAATCCCCAATCAGAACCATGGCACAGTTCATGCACAATTATTAGGGTAATTGCATTTAGAAGGATTCATTTCATACTTTGTAACAAATAACGCCAGCAGTGTCATACTCCTGCAAAAGAAAAGTGACTTTTTTTTCTCCAAGCAGTGTTGTAAGTTTGTTGAAAAAGGGGGCTACAATTTATCAGAAATATATTTAAATAAAAACTCAACTGATAAAATTGATTGTAGCATAATTATAACAGCAATATTCAGTTTTCAGTCTTTGAAAACCCCTTTAGCCTTTCACAAATAAATTATTCAGTGATTTATAAAAACTTTTTTTCATATTTGACATATATATTTGATAAAGATTTTTTTAATCGTCTCTATCTCCATCTTCTACACATACTGTATTTGTTATCAGTTTGCTGAGGCAACAGGTCCAGAAGAGAAACCCAGACAACTCTCTCTCTCCCAAAGTGTTTCCAGAGATGATAAATATAATCCCTCCAGTGAGTTCTGTGTCTGCCCTGGGCACTTATTCCAATGGGACATACCCCATACACAAGCTAGTGTTGTTTATGAAAGTGCTGGTTTGAAAGCTGGAGTCATGCCATCAAGATTTCCATATGTTTACAAAAGGAATCCCCACGTTTCACATTGACGCCASACATCATACCAAGGGATTTCCCTGTGCTATGGCAGCGAGCAAAGCAACCTGTCAATTAAAAATAACTAAATAAACTATTTGCATGGGTTTTTGCTAGGTGCTATGACTACCTCCCACAGACCAAAAACAAGAATGCTAGGCTAACTGGTAACTCTGAATTATCCCTGGTGTGAGTGAGAGAGTGAACGGCTGTCTCGTTTGTCTGTATGTGGCACAGTGATGGACTTGCAACCTGTCCAGGGTTTACCCTGTACTTCACACTGTGACTGCTGGATATGTGCACCAGTGACCTCTGTGACCCTGAAAGAATGAAGCAGGTAAAAGTAATGGATGGATTGATGGATGGACAAAATTAATATTTAGGATATTTACTTGTTACAACACTTTAAAAATTGATTAGGAAGAATAAAGCCTATTTAGGTACTGTGATTAGTAGTAGTAGTCAATTATCACCAAAAAGAAGTACATTTTTATGTTTTCAGCATTGTAGTTTGTTCT
Source organism: Austrofundulus limnaeus (assembly GCF_001266775.1). Taxonomy (NCBI): domain Eukaryota; kingdom Metazoa; phylum Chordata; class Actinopteri; order Cyprinodontiformes; family Rivulidae; genus Austrofundulus; species Austrofundulus limnaeus. Next base: position 630,964 of record NW_013952426.1, on the reverse strand, counting down.
CCTTCTGACTCATTTTGCCAGCATAGGTCACAGCTATCATGTAAATCAGAATTTAAGAAAACTTTTCATCCTTTATAGCAGTTTGTATAAATGAAAAATTATAATAATTATTTATGAAATTGTTATTAGTAAATCTTACTGTATTTTCAACAAATCATTACAAAATGTTTTCATCTGTGTTATCAGTGCGTTTCTACAAACAAGGCTTAGAAATAAATGTGGTTTAGTGGAAAGTTCACAAGATAATGCAAGTGATAGGGGTTATTTAACACATTACTTGTAATTACAGAATGTATTTGAACAGAGGCACTTTGTCATTGAATACAGTATGTAGTTATTTTTAACTCTGGGCAGTGCACATGAAACTGCAGCATCAACATCCCCTCCATCACAACCTCACATGGTTTTTAGCTGCATAAAAAAGGAAAAGAAAAAAAAGAAAAAAGYCTTGACAGATGACTTTAAAAATTGCCTTTCCAAACCACGGTAGTCTCAAGATGCGGCTGGTGAAAATTAAAAACGCTCCACCCTGAGAGATGTTTTTTTTTTTCATGTTTGAGCCTGCATTTATCCACCTGAAATTAATTCTCTAATTTGTTTGTAAGATACACAGGGAATACTTGMGATCCCAATCCACTTAAAGAATCTTGTCTGCTACTTTACATATCTGCTCTGAAATGCTGATTTGTCCCTGAAGACTCCTCCCAGCAATCCTTCTAGTCATTAACACTGAAATGAAGAGCAAGTCTCAGCTTTTCCTAGGGGCTCGGTAAACTCTTTTTAAAGCATCAGTTTAGAAATGGTGTTTGTGCAGTCTGTGTTTGTCTTTGTTGTGTAATGAAAGAGATGTTGAATTTGATTTAGGATGCAAACCGTGGTGTGGCTCGCGCTGCTAACATCGACTCATATTTGTTGACACGCATGATGGCATGTTTGTCTGAACATGCAAATCATAAAAACTAAAAGCTGCCATGAGTGTCACTTTGGTGCCATCTCAACCAGTGGAAAAGCCAGAAAAATCCAGCTAAGTTTCAGTCCCTCCAAAACTTCTCCAAAACTACACTTTATGTCCAGCTTCTTTAAATCTACAAAGCTGTCCCTGTCTTCCTTTTGGCTGCTATTTCAATTGACTACTTTAAAGATAATTTACTGTTATTTGTTTGTCTGGCAGATGGGAAATCTTTGCAGCTTTGATGACACTATAATTTTTAATTTCATTCAATAACTATACCGAATATTGGTTTTCGAGTGAAAAATGTGTTCCAGCTCCAACTAATGCCCCGTTTTACAGAGCTGTCAGAGGAAAGTACACTTTATTGAAAAAAAGAACCTTTGCCAAAAACACATTTGCATCTTTACAAAAGCCTCCGCTGCTTCAGAGGACCTTGCACTCCCGGTCCATGTTTATTTATCAGTGTAATTCGTCCAGTAAATTCACTCACTACACCAATTTAAAAGGTGTTTTTCCTCTTTTCGTTGTAATTGTTTCTTTCCAAAAGATACATCAGTCGTCTGAGCAATGCTGAAAAGTATTTTACAACTTTTTTTAAATATCGCTGGCTGATCAATCTATCTAGCTCTTATTAAAAAATTACTCCTTCAAAGAGCTTTAAACCTGATCATTTAGTCTGCCTGAATGTATAGTTGATCTGTCAAAGGGTTTTTATTTATTGAAATGTACATTGTAGAAAATGCAAACTCATGGTGTTATGTGTTTATTGATGTTTATTCATGTATGTGTCCAGAATGCAGAAGAACATTAATGTCATTGGATAAAAGATTTACCGCATTAAAATTAGGCTCTGGCTAATTTCCCTGGCTGGGTAAACAGAAATAGCTTGTTAAATGTAAAAGCATGAGCCAAACGACATCAGATGCAAAGCAAAAACACACATTTGTCAATCAAACACATTTGCAAAAATCACTCACATTTCCAAATTTGTTCATTTTATTGTCTGGGCTCATTCCTAGGGTTAGGTTTATTGATCTACAGCAGTATACGCAGTACATGCAGTATACGCAGTATACAGTATTTATGAAGTGGGGTAGGGGGTTATGGTCTGTGGTGTGTTGTGTAATTAATACTTAATAGAGAAACGTCTGCTTCTGCTGTTATTCTATCTGCTGTGAGAGCAGCAGGAGTGGCAGAATATTTGCCCCTTTGTTGTGTCACACAAATCAAAATACGTCCAAGTTGGTCTTTTTAGTGTTTTACGTTTCAAAATAATCTGACTTATACCACAGTCGTGTTGGCACTGCTGCATACTTTTATCATACTTTTACCCAGTCTCTGTGTCAATAAAGTTTGCAAATATTTCCTCCTCTGAGGCAAGGTGCTCATGGGAGTCAAGGGAAAAAAAAAACAATAAAAAACAAAGTTAAAATTCTAAATAAATCTAGCTATGATGGTTTAATTTAAGAAACCCGCAGCTGAGTGATCCTGGAAGCTGGCAGTCAGCACTATGCCGAAGTTGACAAGTAACGTTTCTGTCACTACCCCACATGGATGGTAAGAGTCGCGGCAGATGGGGTGCCTCAGTCCACTTCTGTCTTCTGAATGGACCGAGGTGGTCAGAACATGCCTCAGTAACAGTATAAGGTGTCTTCTGAAAGAGCCTATGGGTTGATGACTTAGTTTTCATAGCAGCCTTGTGGAAATTTGGCACATCACCTCTCGTGATTAATACGGCCATAATTTTTAAATACCATCACCTTATTTCAGTACCAAGGTGAACCGCAATGCTGTCATAGCGAACCAAAGATCTTTGTTTTCAGAGCATCAACAAGTTTTTTTTTCCATTTTTAATGGCACTAAGTGATACAACATTAAAAAAACAGAGGTGCTTTTAGTTGACCTTGAGAATCTCTATGCCTCTACACTTTTTCAGTGACTCCTGTGGATCTGAAGCTCACTGTTGTTATGGATATGAATAGAGTAATTGTCATTTATCCATTTTTTACCATTTAATTATATGGAAACCATCATCAACCAAAACTATTTAAATCAATGCCAGTGTAATCATTAGGTAAAACAGGTTGTCTTTTTGTCTCCCTCAGGCCAACGAGAGGTGACTGTCAGAAGAAATGCCGGTCCCAGGTGCCCTAGTACATCATCACCGGGACCATGGCGACTCCTTGGCCAATAAGAAAAGAGCAATGCTTCCATGGCTCCGCCAGCCTTGCTAGATGGTCGGCATCCTCCTTGATGCTCCTATGGTTGCCTTGTGTGTTGCTGTGGCTGCCATGGCCCGCTCGAGCTGAACAACTGGGCAGTGGGGCACACAGTGGAAAGACGCTTCACAGTTCCCTGTCATCCGCCGCGTCCTCGTCATCGTCCTCATCCTCGTCTGCCTCGTCCCCATCCAGCTCCTCGGCATGGGGCTTCAACACGAGGCAGAGTGGCGGGCAGCTGGACTGGCTGCTGTCGGAGAAAGGACCCTTTCACCGATGTCCAGAGTACACAGAGTTCAGAGAGAGGTTTCAGCAGGGGTTTTCAACAAGATACAAGATTTACAGGTAAGATCAAACCRTGTGTGTTTGTGGGTTTATGTGTCAAAAGAACAACAAACAAAAAAGAGATTGCAGTAATAAAAACTGAAAAGTCTCGTTCTGCCTTTTCTATTTGGTCTTGTGAACCTTTATTGTAAAAACAAAATGCAGTTGATATCACTTGTCCCAAGATGCATTATTTGAGTTGAGAGGATTAAACCACAAATGCATTCTCAGGTTGTTTAGGATCAAAAGATTTGTATTACACAGAACATGCAAGAAAAAGCCAAAGGTCAAAATCAGAAACCAAACACACATTCACACATGGGCTCTTTGGTGTATATTAAATGCCAGCATGCAGATCAGCATGTTTGCCTATTTCTAAATAAAGCTTTTCATTTTGTATCACAAAGACAGCCAATACCAAGCAAATACAAGGCTTAATCAGCCAAATGTTGACTGCAAGTCTTAAAGCAAAAATTCCTTCATTCAAAATTTGAATGCTTGAAAAACTTTACCACGGTTTTTACACTGTGTTGCATTTCTTTAGAATTCACTCAGAAAACTCTGTAGGAGAGCGGGTCATGAATAACTCCATTAAATTACTTTAAGTTAAAAGTAGTATTCTAGTCAAACTAAGTACTTTGTGTGAAAATTGACATATATGTTTAAATAAAATTATAATTTAATTTTCATCATTGAATTATGTGTAACTAAGAGACTGACATTATTTTAATCTTTAGCTGGTAGTAATAAAAGCTAGCGGTGATGAAAAAAAAAAGTGACCTAATTCATTATTAGGTCATTTGATTCCACCAGGTTTTAGCAGTTGTTTAAGGTTTAAGCTGATTAGTTTGGTAATTAATTTTGAATTACTCAAAGCCAGGGGCACAGCATCTTAGGAAATTGCATGGTTTATTTTTGAGCTACAGTATCTTTGCAGGCGTTTTCTTTGATTCATGTGATTTTAAATGTGTTCCAATAATTCAACATATTAAACTTGGAGCTCTGAACAGTGTTTTGGACTGTAGGGATGGATAATGGAGGAATGGTAAATTTTCAGCTGCAGGTCCACAAAAATGTGATGCAGTTGCACGAGTTGTGGTCCTGGAATGTTTTTCCCCCAACCCTTTATCATTTATTCCCCTCATTCCTTCTCTGATTCATGAACCCTGTAGGATCAGAGTAAATGTAGCTTACTTCTCAGTTGTTTTAGTTAAAAGAGCATTTTATGAGCAGACTTTATAGCTTCGCTATATAAGATTTCTTTTTTTTTTTTTTACTAAAAAGTCACTTTCTGCAGAAGTACAGCACCAGGCGTACCATGCAGCAGACATAATGCAGGTATTTAGGGGGGTATTCACATGTAAAATAACATGACTGGCTTTGTATTAGGTGTGTGCGTGCGTGCGTGCGTGCGTGCGTGCGTGTGTACGTGTGTGTGTGTGTGTGTGTGTGTGTGTGTGGAGGGTGGGGGGTATTGTGCAAAATCAACTTTTTTGAACTTTGCATCATATTATGGGGGCGGCTGTGGCAGAGTGGTTAGGGGAGTCGTCCTGGAACCGGAAGGTCGCTGGTTCGATCCCCCGTCCAGCTGTCTCAGTCATTGTGTCCTTGGGCAAGACACTTCACCCACTTTGCCCACTGATAGTGGTCAGTGGGTCCGGTGGCGCCAGTGCATGGCAGCCCCACCTCTGTCAGTGTGCCCCAGGGCAGCTGTGGCCACAGTGTAGTTTGCCATCATCAGTGTGTGAATGGGTAAATGCCTGTTAGTGTAAAGCGCTTTGGGGTCCGGAGGGACTTGAAGAGCGCTCTATAAGTTCAGTACCACTTACCACATTATGCTCCTTCATCTAAAACATGCCCAGWGTGTTGCTTTGACTCTTTCATGCATGTTTGAGGAGCCCTTGAATCTTTTGTGGTAGCCATTTGAAGCTGCCTAATGATACGTTCACACCAAATGCCTTTTGAGCAGCAAAAAAGTGCCCACTGCCTCCAGCTGGACGYGCTTTATGTTCAGATTAGGACAGAGACTAGATGCGCGTCTGAAGAGGGAGGAGCATCTTGGTTTTTTCCGGTCTGTCTTCGGCGGATGAAATAAAGATAAAATAAAGAAAATGGCGCTTTGCTGTATTTACTAAAGAGCAAGCAAACGTTGCGCACACCAGATAAATACTGTAATTCTCCAGATGATGTCGAGGTGGTTTGTTCAGTTAGTTTCGCCACTCAAGGAGCTGCGAGCTGACAGACTATTTTTTGTCCCTAGCCCAGTTTAACACCGTGGTAAGTTTAACGAGCTGCTGACMCGCATCAGTGGTGATACAGTATCTTCAGCCAGAACATCGACTACAGACGGTCGATTTCAGCTAAAGAGCTCCTGTCCGTCTGTTTCAATGTAGTGGGTAACATTCAGGAAACCGTCACGTGGAAAAAATAGTCTCTCCGATTGGTTGTCAAGATGCGTCGAGCGGCAAAAGCTCAGATTTTTGAACTCGAGCATCGGCTGCTTACGTCTCACCGCATGCACGGAAAATGCTGTGCTGCACCTTCCGCATTCCTTGCGCRCCATAGTAAACGGACCTGACGTGCCGCAAGACCCCTAGAGGCGTGTCAACCATAGACTTTGCATGTAAACTAGCTGCTCCCGCAACTCAAAACGCGTTTGGTGTGAACGTACCATAAGTGCTTGATCATACAAAGTCCCAAAGCTACTTCCTGGAGTTCAGTCTTCATTGTAGCTCAAACCCCACTTTCCCCTCCCTGGTAAATACTTGGATGGGAGACCACCTGGGAACTAATGTAGGAGTTWCGCCCACTTTGGAAAAAAACTAGCAGAAGAAAACCTTTGATCGTAATAGGCTGCCTTCTAAAGGATGCCAAAAAACAAAGGCCCTACCTCACATCACTCTACCGCCCTATAAACACACTGTAAAAACTTTGGATAAGAGAACAAATATGTATTATCATTGTCAAATGTTACAAACATATAGTTTATTCAGTTGGGAAAATATTGTTAAATATTCAAACCTATGTCTTCTCTACAAAATTATTCATGGTGTATCACGCCCCTCACCCCCCTACACACACACACACACACACACACACACAC
>NW_013952426.1:622189-624262 GCF_001266775.1 Austrofundulus limnaeus | reverse complement strand
CACACACACACACACACACACACACACACACTTCAACAGTTTGTTAAAATCCGAAAATCTAATCATGTCTGAACCAGAGGTGCAGTTCTTCGAGATTGTGTTATTCCTCTTAGGAAAAGTGCTTTTGGCAAAAATACCTTTTCTGTTTGAGCTGCCACCAAATGGAATCTCACTCCTGTGATTCTCAGAAATTCAAACTATAAAACATTTAAAATACTGTTAAAGAAATGGCTTATTGATAACCAGAGCTGTCAACTTTAGATTACAATTAGACCGTCTCTTCTTCCCTCTGCTGTCATCATCCGTCTTATCTCATGTGCGGGTTTATTGTGTTGTTTGATGTTTTCTACTAGTGTGTTTTTGTATGCAGTTAACTTATAGTATTTTAATTATTTTGAAGTGTATTGTAATTGTTATTTTATAATTATGAAGTTTTACATTTAATATTTTAGGGCAACTTTTACCAGCTGTCTAGTGACTGCAGGTGAAAAATAGCCTTCTGGCTAATTTTGGCATATTTACAGATATTTTATTAATATACAGTGTCCCTGTAACAGATAAAGGCAATTAAATAAATAAATAAATAAATAAATAAATAAATAACCATGATTCATCATCTGATATTCCCATAAGAATTGTATTTCTAGATCTGCAGACAGCAATCATCATGTAACATTGCCAATACTTGTTGATATGAAAGAACAATAGCAACTTGCCTGATAACTTATCTCTATTGTCCAGAGATGTGCGGTCCTTACTAGTTTGCAACCTCTAGTTCCTGTTTATTATAGCCATGTGTAACATCAGTGTGTGACAGAATTATTCTCTGCATAGCCTGGTTGATGCACTACAAACCAGTAGATGGAAACATGCCTAATTTGAATTTCCTCATGTTATAACTTTGTTGTGCAGAAGTAGACTGGGTGCTGGGCATGACTTGGGCCAAGGTTAACATGCACAAACAGGCTTGGACMCCAGTCATAACTGCTTTGCAGTTCTGGTTCACATTTCTTTTTTTTCTTTTTTTTTTTCTTTTTTTAAGTTTGTTCAAAAGTTCACATTACAATTGGATGGAAACATGGCTAATGTGAGATGATACATTATAACCTAATAGAATAATGGAATTTTCTACAATTTAATTAACTAAAATGTTATGTGGCAGTAGCTAGGAGTTATTCACTACACATACACGGAGCATGACATAATGTGACAATACATGTGGATTTCCATAATGTCAATATTGAAGTTTGATGAAAAATGACATTGCTTCTTATCATAAGATGATTTTAGTGTATAACTCTGATATGAAAGGCAGCAGGTGATATGCATTCCTTCAGGAAATGCTAGGCCTTTATTTTGTTTTCATCTTTACATTGATAACTGATGTGTAGCTAAATAAGTGTGCCTTTTTTTAAAGTATTTATTAAACCCATTTTCATCACTTTGAAATCTTTGAAAAATTAAAGTATAAAAATGTAAGAGTTCCTTCCACACATTCACATGTAGTCAAACAGTGGAGCTATTTGCTCATAAACATCACAAATCTAGCTTTTTTTACACATTTGTTCTTCTGTAAAATCAAGTCCAAACAAGTACTGTCAAATTTAACTAAAGTTGGGAATTTCTTCCAAATTTATAATTATAATATTTTTGCTACTGAATAAAGACAGATAAGTCAAATGACCCTATTTACTTATTTTTCTGTTTGTGTCAGCACGATCAGACACAAACATAAGGTGAAATGATCAAACAATATAAAGTGTTTTCGGCCTATTGGGGACATATTTTCTTGTAGAAGAGATCACAGTGTTAGACCAGAAGTTTGACTTGGTCTGCGGAGTCTGTCAGTTTCTAAGTGATGTTGTGGAATTGTGGCTCAGATCATTTTGGTTCCTTTTACATTTATTATTATTCTGACAGCAAATGTGAGTGCTGTACCCACTACTTGCTGAGGCTGCGGTTTGTATTTCTAATTCCTCATCTTGGATTAGATTACAATCAGATTTCTTTTTCCATTTTTTCTCATCATCTCTTCACCCCTTCCTAACTTTTTGAGAAATATATATATATATA
>NW_013952426.1:612785-622144 GCF_001266775.1 Austrofundulus limnaeus | reverse complement strand
TTTTTTTTTCACATTTTTGTTCTTGATGTTGTCAGCAGCTGACTGTCACTATATGTTTTAAGGGGTGCATTTAAATCRGTTCTGCTTGTCTTAAGTCGATTTCTCCTTAAATGTGACATGAAAACATCGATGCTTCCCTGTCTTCGTCCATCTCCCTTCTTCCCTCTCCACTGTCTGCACTTCTCTCTGGTCCCATCTCTCTGTCTCTTTTTCTGCCTCAAGTTGAAATGAATAAAAATGACAGCATCACTTACAGATGAAGGAGAAGTGCTTCATAAAATGGCAGGTGAAGGTTATGCGCCATATGTGGGGAATGTGACTGAACTTTTAAAAGCAGGACACTTTGAAGGAATCCCTTTATCTTAACTTTGACTTTGGGTTTTTAAGCCAAAAGCATATATATATATATACATATATACATACATACATATTTATATATATATACATATATACATATATATATATACATACATACATATTTTTACATAGACAGTGAACAAACAATAGCATTAGCATAAACTATTTGCATTTGTGTTGTAACTGTGCTGTTGGGTTTGGACTCTTTCAGAGGTCTAACCTTTTAGTTTATTGTTTTTCTTTGTAGAGGTAAGCTGTTATTCATTCAAAATTCAGATTTTTGTTATATGGTTAGCTCATTATGTGACTTTTTTTTCGGCTTTCATTCCCGTGTTTACGCAAACAGCCAGCTACCTCTGCATGATCGATACTCTACAATAACATACTGTATGCCAGAAAGTTAAAATTATGGGTGAATCAGCAGAAAAGGAATTATAGATGTTAGTATTTTTAACTGACACATTTAAAACAAAGACTCAGAACCTGTTACTTTTAGTAACATTAGCACTGCAAGATAAAGACGTTGTCAAATTAGTTTTTGCCAGTTATTCTTGTTTTTGTTACTTGAGCAGAGAATGGGATGTATCACTTTGTTTTCAATGCACTTTATCTTTTGATGCAGATTATCTGTACTAAAGGTATATTTTTGTAGACAAGTAGATGTTTGTTTAATCTGCACTTTCAGTTGAAATAGAAAGAARCACAATAAAACAATACATCAGTTACCTTAGACATCTATATGTTTCCCCTGCTTTCCCTTACAAGTAATTAGAACATCATTATCTGGGTTTTACGTTACATTAGTAATTTTTAGAGATGGGCAGTTTGCCAAGGGGGACTATGTTGGAACACTTCAAGCAATGAACCCTTTTTCAAAGCAAGCTGCAGTGCAACATGTTATTCTAATGTACTGTAATGTAATGTGTCCACTTATTTTTAGTATCAGTGTTATTAAAAAAATCCTAAAAAAGTAGTTTTTCTTTCAAATTCTGATACAAATGGACAGGCAACAACAAAGACAGTTTATATATCAGATCAGTGAATAGATCTATAAGAAACTTAAAGTCCATATTAATGGCATGACAGTGCAGATAATGTACAAGTGGAGCTATTTGTGCTGATTTCACTGTAAAAAGAAACCTTCTCTGAGTTCACACAGTAAACACAGCAACTCCATGAAAAATGCACTTCCTTCTAGTTTCTAATTGTACCCATGTGCACCCATTAATGGTGATATCTGATTATAATTAAGGAAAATAAGTGCATGCAGGCTTTTTTTCCCAGCTATAATGTCCTACAAAGCAAGTGTAAAATTGTCTGCTCTCATTAGCTTTTAATCAGGGATAATGACATGACTACATGGTAGCCCCATTTTTCCTGGCTAACCCTAATCTGCTAAACCTTTTAAAGCTAAATGGTAAAAGCCTTGAACAGGCTGGAAAGCGACCTCTGGCTGCAGTTGTGTTTCTGATTTTCTTTGGGATCACAGTGTTTTTTTTTTTCTTATGGCTGTATTCTGTGGAAGAAAGTCTACCCTAATTTAGCACATGCACTGCAGGCCTGATGACTAGTTGTGATAATGATWTAGAAGTGTAATTTTACAAACACCTAATTAGTACAGTGTTCCATCAGGGAGCAGGTTCAAAAAAAGCAAAGGCTAATCACAGGTCAGCAGTAGTTAGTGCCGGACAACAAGTGGTCAAGCAGACACTACACTTTATTTGAGAAACACATTCTTCAAAATGTCAATAAAATAAGAGTGAAAAGGTTTTGGTTGTCCTACAATTCCAACTACACAGATTGGAGATGTGAACATTAGGCGGGGCAGAAATACCATCACAGTTTTATGTTTGTGCTTTATGGTTATCCTCATAATACCAACATACGTTTTAGGTTGAAGAAACAGTGGCTCTCAAGCTTTTTTTATGCTGCAACCCCTTTTGAAGCAAAAAAAAATCCACTCTTCCTTGGCTTAACGAGACTAAAACAAAATGAGTCAAGAAAAAATAACATCAAAATAGCAAAGCCCTCAAGAATCACCAAGTAGTTTGTTGTCAAAAGCATTTTGTCTCTAGATTGCTCCTTCAGACTGTGATTTTTTTAAACTATAGAGCAATCAAATAAGAACAAAAACGAAAAAAAAAAAAAAACATCAGCCACTGATTTTGAATAAATGAAAAAGATTAATAAAATAAAATGTGCAATTACTTTTAGAACAACAACTTCAGTCTGTGAATAGAGCATAATAAGATCACATTGTTAATGACTGCAGTCAGTCTAATTTTATTCTACATATTTTGAAAAGAACAGTTTGTTCAATGTATACAAAAAAATCTAATATAAGTGTACTGCCTGTCTTTGAATCCCCCGTCATTTTATTACAATGCACTCTTCTGATGCTGTTTTAAAGGGACTTTCCTTATTTATTTTTTACTTTTACCATTCACAGTCATTCCAACAGCAAGAAGTTTCCAAACTTTTTATTTATTTATTTGTTTATTTTTTGAAGTTGCCACTTTTCTTCTCTAAAGCTTCACATTTACACCCCACTGCAGCACACTGAGGAGCCGTTCGGACACCATTTTAAGCGGTCTATCAGCTGCTACATATGGCCGATGTCTTGCTCAGATGGAGCAGTTAGAGTGGCATTTGCCCACCCTGACCATTATCGCTCTGACCGGTGGTCCCTGATTTAAAGTGACACCTCCTCCAGGCAGTACACATTATTTCCTCTATTAAAAAGATAACCTTTTTTCTCTTCACTCTCCGCTGCTCCTGTTTGAGTCACACGCTGTCTAAAAAGTGAGGAATGGATCCTCTATGGGTTTAAGTGGCCCGTGTTTTCACTGTGAAAAGGGTAGTTTATGGAACACCAAAAAATAAAAAATAAAAAAACCAAATGTTTGTCAAATAGGAATGGTGGAGTCTTAAAACTAAGGTGTCAGGGGTCATTTTGGCCCAAGGACAGCAGGAGGGTTAGATTAGGACAGTGCATTATGCCTTGTTTGAAATTCTTACAAACAGAGAAAACATGACTAACCACAATTTATGAGTAACATTTTTTAATGCTTGTTAAAAAAGGTCAAATGTTTACTGACAACAAAATGAAAAGTCTTCTATTTTAGTTTTTCAAAGCTTTGCCTTTAGTCATAAAACTCCATGTTTTCATAAAAGAAAYTAAAAATGTTTTTATAGCTTTATGAAACTTATCAGGCTTCATACATTCCTGTTAACTGTTCATAAATAAGTTAGTTGCTTAAAGTGTGGTTTACAGGGATGTTGGATTGTGCATTATCAGTAATTTTTAGAATTAAGTAGCCAACATTTTTAAACATTTTTTTCCTGAAGTAAAATGTCCATAAAAAGTGTTGCCTTGTTTGACTTTTAAATTTTAAACTTTTTTTAATTTTTTTTTTAATTTTTTGGTATTTATGTTCATTTAAAACAAATAGGATTTTGTTTCTAGAACACTTGACTTTGGAAGCAATCTTTTTTTTGATGCACGTCACCGACATGAAATTTACTGTAAGCAAATAAACTAAAGTTAATTAACTGCTTTTGTTATTAATGTATTTATTCATGTGAAATACTATAAATTTTACCCTAAAAAGCATCCATAAAGTGGGGGAGTAGTATAATACTTGGTTTATTGATAATTAGATTTTTAATCTTTTTTTAGCTCAGAAAATGATGATCGTATTATACTTGAGATCGTATTATACACGAATAAATATAGTAAATCCTAAATTGGTGATTTTATTAGTTAACCCTTTGTTGTACCCTACATCAAATATGACACATATAGATTAGAAACAAAAACAACCCTGATAAACCTTAAAAAGAACATGACATCACCAGGACTGATCTCAAACTCAGTGTTTGTATCTGAATTTAACACCACTCCCATCTACCTTGAGGTATTTTGCTGACAGATGGATGGCATATGACCTGAAAACAACTGTGGGTTGTTTGGTCTCCTCAGGCTGGTAAGTCAGACTGATAGGTTATGGTGTCCTGGATGAACTGAGATTAGAACAGGTTGCAGAAAGTGAGTGAAATCCCTTCACTCTCAACCAAAGCAGATGCTATTTAGCAAATCAAACATCAGCTCAATGTGAATCTCGACGATTCAATGTGGCTTGTATTCCCAGTCTTTTCAAGTTTCATCTATCTGAAGTGACTAAAAAGATCTGTGAAGAACTTCTTGTAGAGCTAGACAAAGAGTTTGTTCAATTTTCACTCCTGTCTGCTGAACTTAGATTGGCTGCTGATGAAACATGGAGCATAGGTGTAGATTATGTTTGAGTGTAGGTAGGAGGGCGGTTATAGGGGGTCCGAGCTATGACTGTGGGTTTCTTCAACATCTAAGACATAAAAAGCTTAGCAGGGACAGAGCAGCGGGGCAGAAACAGACCTGTGGCTCTGTGATGGAAACAGTCAGAAAGTAACAGCCTGCACCGCAGGATGTGCTCGCCAGTCGAGCACAGTGTGAGTGGGTTTGTGTCTTCTTGCTGACCATCACAACTCTTGAAAATTGACATAACGCAATTGTGGGTTGGCAACCGTCCTGTCTCATAAAAAAAGAGAAAAAAAAAACCATAAACATAGATAGATTTGGCTTTAAACACAAAAAAGGAGGGAAGAAAGGAGAGCAGAAAAGTCACAATGAAATTATTATTTGATTGTGGAAAAGAAAGCCTACATTGTGAGCAAAAGGTAATAAAGCAAGCAAAACAAATATGTTTACAAAATATGCCTGCATCTCGTGAAATATGTAATCTACACATTGACTTGCCATTTTGTTTTAAGCACGGTCAGCATTTTTTTCATTAATTTTATTCAGGATCTTTCTGTTTGGGAAGGAGCAGATCTTAGGTTTGAGCTGTCCATCAAAAATACTTGAAACGTTTTTTAAAGACATTCCCAGTGAGAGTGTTGTGTTTGATGTCACTAAGTGTACTACTTTATCTCACTAGGGGTTGTCATCCATTGTGAAGGCAGCCTTATAAAGTGTGGATGTTCTATTAGCGTGTAAAGATTGAGCTTTAAGGCAAGCAAAATTACTTTATCAGCATTACTAAGATAATAATAATAATAATAATAATAATAATAATAATAATAATAATAATAATAATAATAATAACACGAATAACTGTCAAAATACACATTTTTACAGAGAGGCCTGTTCCACATTGTAATATGTCCATAAGACAAGATGTATTACATCATGGTGCCATCTATCTATCTTTCTGCTGGTGGACTATTTATTTTACGTGCTATAAATTGAAACATTTAAAGATACACATGTCAAACTGCAAAACTGGAAACCTCATAAGTCAAGGATGACTTCTATTAATTATAATGCTACCAAGTCAAAGGTCAAGGTCAGAGTTGACCCCTTTGTTAAAACCTTGTTTTTGCTCCCACTTCGCATCCCAATAACTCAGATATATCAAACCCTATATGTTTGTAATGTCCACATCTCCCCATCCATAAGATCAGTGGTTCCCAATCCTGGTCCTCGAGACCCACTATCATGCATGTTTTAGATGGTTCCCTGCTTTGATACATCTGATTTGAATGAATAGATGGATAACAGGGGTCTGAAGAATTTAAAGACGAAGGGCAGGGAAATAACTAAAACAGGGAGGATAGTGGGACCATGGTATAAGACAGTACACCGCAAGTTGTCCATGGTGTATCTCAACAAATGTTTGGAATAGAAAATGTCATCAGAGTATGGCTCCACATTGGATGCTATTTTTTATTTAAGACCTCTTCTAGCAAAGAAATCTAGTAAGTTCCATTCTGTTCACAAAATAACTACCATAGTTTCTCACATTGCAGCTGACAAGTGCACTTGCATCTTCTTGATGATGAGACATCCTTCTAGAAAGCAACCTATGACCTATTAGGGTCAAGGGTTTTCTATTGCTAGCGATCAATGTGGGCATCCACAAGATCTGACGAGATCTGGCGTGTTCAGTGGGGTTATGGCCTGGTGTGGTCATATTCTTACATGTTCTTTATTTGAAGTGTTTGTCAATTCCCAACATGGTCAATATGGTCAGCTTTAGTGAAACTGACCTTTCACCCCACCACAATCATGAATATGCTTAACAGACATGTGTATGTTCTGGATTGTTGTGTGAGGGAATACATTCTTTGGCAGTTTACTGCTGGATGTATTTTGTACCATTGGCGATACTCTTGTTTAGGTTACTGTAGAGCTAACGTTTGTTTACAAACAATACAAATATTTCTGAAAATCTGAAAAAAAAATACATTTGTACTCGGTTGGWTTCTTCAGCAGGTCAACTCTGAGCTCATGTCTGATATCCCCTCCATGCCATGTCAATGCAAAGTTTTTACAGTTCTTTATTTGGGAGGAGGGAACTTTGCCTGCTATTTGATGTGTTCAGTGTGCTTTCCCTGGTGCTGAACAAACACTTGGATCAGCACCAAGGACAGCACACTAAGAGGCAAAATTCTTCGTTGTTGCAGATTGTTCTGTTTATAACATTTGAACCACAAGAGATATTGCAAATCTGATTGTGATAATCAATTATTAAAACAATTGTGGTCTTATTTGATATGTTATGATTTGTTACTTAGATATGTTGATGCATTTACATTTAAAAAAAAAGTTTGATCTAATAGGGTGGCTTTCCGGATAGAGTCCATGTTTCAAACATAGCCTAAAATACACGTTCCCTCGCCCATTACTAGCTGGGGTATTCAGATATTTAATTCTCCCTTTTGTTTTGTAAATAAAGGGTGTCCTGAGACTTTTGACTCTGCCTGTACATCAAAAATTATAAGCATTTATTCATTTTACTTTTTTTCTTATCAAATAGTTCAAGGTTTTTCCTGCTTGTATTTAGCCACTAAATAACTCCTATTAAATTGGACTTTCAATGCTCTCAGCTTTGATAGCAAAAAATGAAAGAGTGTCAACAATCGACAGAATGAGAAACACTTCAGTCTCAGCTGCGGCTGAAAAACCTCCACAGCTCACTTAAAAACTAGATACCGCATAGCAGAAATGCACCAGAACTCAGAAGTCTTTATTCCTAATAAATGTCATGCTAGGTGCATCCCAAAATTGTAGTGGTTTGGGTGGGGTCCTTTTTTTTTGGTGGGGGGGGGTGGTGTTGGTTAACCTGATGGATAGCCCCTCATCAGAGCTAAACAACCAATGAAAATCTGAAGCTCCAATTTTGAACAGTTTCTAAGTTATAAGCATTTTTGTATGTCCTGACACCCCCTCTTTGGATGGAGCCCCCAAAACTGTGTGCTGGCACAGTGTGGGTCGGACTCATCTAGTCCTGCCAAATTGCATGTTGATTGGTGCAGCCGTTTTTGTGCTACGGTTGACCAAAAACCACTGGAAAAAAATGTACGAAAACAATATGGCTCCCGCTTCCGCTTCACGTGCAGGGGTCATAATAAGGGTTATACAGTATCAGGAGCAAGAGTAATGAATTAACCCTTTTATACCGAGGGAGAAAGTCATAATGAGTGATATATTACCTTATCCAAAATGAAGCCACAAGCGATTTTGTGAAATAAAGTGACTGTTAAATAGCAAGTGATTTCAAATGAGACCTCATCCTTAAAAAAAGTCTAAGAGCATTCAAATGACTCCAAGGCCTCTTGCAAAAGAAAGATTATGTTAACCTTCAACAGAAGCCATTTACCATCAAAATGAAGTTTAGGTGTTAAAAATGTGACAGAGGATGTGTTGAAGGGAAAWAATGTGTTTTTAAGATATAAAAATGGAGATAAAACATGTTTAAATTCATTTTTTAAATGCACTGAATTAAATGCCTGTGAGTTTTCCATTCTCAAATCAATATGACCTGCTGCTATGTGAATAAAAATGTGAACTTTTATATGAATGGTGGAAATAATTATTTATTTGAATTAAATTACAGTCATTACATTGTCCTTGCCTGAGGCTTTCTCAGTAAATGTGGTTTTTAGTAGCTTTGATTCAAATTAGTTTAACCGAGGTCAGACTTTACCGTTTTGACCCATTCCAGTTTTTTCAGTTAAACACAAATGATATGTTAGTTTAAAGCAGGTGTTTGTCGTGACAGCCCCATCGCCTTAGGTTTACTGTTCTCGTGTGACGTTTTCTTTTAACACAGGAGGTTGTTCTCAAAAAAGATCCCCTCAGTGTCTTCAAGAAACATCAATAAACCTTTGCCAGATTATCTCAGCTGGGGTCATAAATGTTGCAGAATTTTACTGCAACAGGAAATGGAGCACAGGCATGTGCCACCTGGCAGGTTTTAGTGTTGTTAAAAATGCATTTTAACCCAAGCATGGCCTTTTTAATATTCTGAACATGTGACCTAAACTGAAACATGGTCACCATCTTTGTGTCGGCTTATTATTGTTACAGATGGCACATTGGTGATTGATTTGGTGGAACAAAACTGCATGTCGTACTTCCACTTTATGTCAAAGCAAAAGTGCAAAGACAGTTCTAAAAATCCTGAAGTGCAACCAATCTCTAAAGTCCAATCATAAAAAAAAAAAAAATAATAATAATAATAATAATAATAATAATAATAACAATTAAAAAGCTAACACTGAATAAATTACATGTCAAATCATCTTAAAATACAACTAAAACTTGCATTTCTTGTTTTCTATTTCTATTTACTTTTGATTTGTCATTTAGTTTGCTATCCACAGAAATGTCAGAATCTGAGCTAAAGGCACATCAATTAAAAAATAATTAAAACCACAAGCAGTTGAATCAAAAAGTGGACACAAATCTTTAAATATATTACAGCAAATTTGTAAAAATGTTTTGATCTTTTTTTAGAAATGCAAGTCAAGGCAAATATGCTGTAAATTATTGTTTTACTTGATTTTGAGTAAATCTGCTACAGTTGGAGTCAAAGAACCATTTCTTATTGTTTTATATACATAGGATGAAAACTTAGTATGTTGTTATTAAAAAACATGTAATGCATTATATATATATA
>NW_013952426.1:605643-612713 GCF_001266775.1 Austrofundulus limnaeus | reverse complement strand
TTTCTTACCATTAATTAATAACACCATGTTGGTACATCCGGTGTGGAATGGCGAAGCACTGAGTTATTTATTTACTAAAACCTCTGTAACATTGCTCTAGTTTAATTTAGCAGCAAAAATCTTTGTCTATGTGAATTTATGGTTTTAGAGAGTTTTTAAGTCTCACATAGTCTATTTTAAAGAGAGTTACAAACTTAAAAAGTTACAACTGTCTAATGCAAAAAAATAAGCCTTCAGGCTGGGGAAAATATATATGTATATTTTTTTTCTTTTCTTTTTGTTCCATCCTCACTATCTCTGAAATAACAGCAGCTGCTGTGATACTTACTCTTCTGGTGAAATCTCCTAARTGTTAGCTTTATTTTGATATCAACAGAGTTTGTAAATGCTGAAGACACACTCACTTACATCTCTGCACATTATTTTGAGCAYAAACTTTCACGTAAACCCTTGGGGCTGAAGAGGTTAACACTTTGGAAAACAGTTAAAAGTTGGTAATTAAAAAAAGGGGGGAAAAAGCTTTTTGGTGTACATGAGTCGGAGAGTTGAGCTCATTCTGAATATTGTCGGGTGATTTGAAAATACTTGGCTTTTAAAACCAGATTAGATGAAGTGAGGGGTTGTTTTTTCCCCCTGAGATTTAAGTAGATTGGATTGTCCCATCATGTCATAAAAGAAACAGACATAAAACATAAAATTTATGTACTTAGTAAGAAATTGTAAACAACACTTTTATGATAGATCATAAATGGACTAAGACAAACAGAAGAGGAAAGACAGAAAAACCTAATTTAATCTATAGTGTGGATGATAATAGAGTTGGACTTGACAGTTATTACTTTATAAATGTACAGTGCCATGCTTTCTTGTTGCCATGTTCCCAGCAGGAGCTTTAGTGAGAGCTTTACTTTCAGAAGTCCCTCTGAGAACAATCACACACATTAATAGGTGTGTGTGTGTGTTTGTGTTTCTCACAGAGACAGAAGGATTAGGAGAGAGACTGAACTCAGCACAACACGGAGACAAGAAAGAGCCCTCCGTACGACATGATAGTTAGATTCAACACTGATGGAAAAAAAATGCTGCCAATATTTTCCATTTTTTGCATCATCACAAGATGAGGTTTTCTAAAGAAAATCTCATGATGAGCACTCGCCACCCRTCTGATCTGCTTCTCAGACAGCAGCAGCACATGATCCGTTTCAGTCCCAGAGGACACACACGTGGACTGTTTCTGGGTTCATCTCTAAGGGTGCATTCACACCAGGAAAATCCTGTGGCCCGCTTGTTTGGTCCGGACAAAAAGTAGACTTTATTTTTTTTCGTTTGGTGTGGTTTGCATTCACATTGTGTTTTTTTGCAAATGAACTATAACTTGTAAACAAAGCCATGAGGCTGATGATCATTGCTCCCACTGGACAGAAAGGACGGGGGCGGGACTGAACGTACACACAGAAAATAACATAGAAGTCCAGTGTGCTGCGGTTCTGATGTGCACATTTATGCTGTTAGTACAACTGCAATACCATTTAAAATATCAAAAACAGCTAATTTAATGGTGGTTTTGTAATGAAATTCTAATTTAGGAACGGCGTCAGTAAATGTGTCCCACAACCCAAAGGAGACGAGGTGCTCTGCGTGTTCTGACCCACAACATGCTGCCAGCAGAGCTGCTAAGCAGGAGACAATAAACAGGTGTGATTCCAGTTTATTTATCTCAGCAATGGTGGCCTGTGAAGTCCAAAAAGGTGCATGTTTTATGTAGTTGGTTCGGTTCAAGTCCGGTCTGTATTCACACCAGAAGCGAACTGAACCGAACCGCACCAGAGTTCGTTTGGAAGCGRACCGAGACCACTTCAAAAAGCAGGTCTCGGTCCGGTTGTTTGAGCCGCACCAGAGTTCACGCGAGTGTATTCAAACCTGCAGAAAAAGTCCGGACCAACGCTGGAAACGAACTCTGGTCTGTTTAAAGCGGAGCAAATTATGTCAGGTGTGAATACGACCTAATAAACATGGAGAAACGAGTGTGAAGACTGAAAGACTGAGAAGAGTGGATCTGGGTTGATGGTATGAATGGTGCTCATTTTGTACTTAGGGTTTCAAAATGTAGCTTAAAACACATTTTACTCCAAATTAGTTTGTTTGTTTTATAGGGTTTAGGACCTGAATAATAAACTCTCAAAGCTCAGGTAACGTTAGAGTTTCTAAAGATGTCAGCAGGTTGAGTGATTCGGAGTTTGGAAAGGAGAGATCCCAGAGCTTAGATTGCTCTCCAACTGGTTTTGATTTTCAACATGACTCTAAACTCTTTGGCTATTGGAGAACAAGATTATTATTATTTTAAACCTGATCTAAAACTGACAATCTTGTCTTTGCAAAGAAATTGCAGAGCTGAAATAACATTTATTGGGTTTTTTTTTCTTCTCATCATCAACATCACTTGAAAACATCACATTGGAAGCATATGGGTTGTGGAAATRTCTCATTCAAAATGGTTACTTTATACATTACTTCAGATTGTTCTTTCTTACTTGATGTTCGTTCTGCTCCCCTCATAATTATCTGAACAAGGAAGACACTGCGCTGCACTTTGACCTCCTACCATTAAATCAAGTAAGGCTCAGTGATTCTGTCCAGCAAACTAAGAAAAACAACAGTCGTCAAGCAAAAAGTCAAAGCTTAACTAGAGTAAAAGTTTTTACTTTAATGGAAAATAAGAGGAAACCTTTGCGCTTGGTTTGAATGAAACTTTACCTTTAAAGTCAATTAAAAACAAATCTTAAGGACTCTGTTGGTTTCAGAAAAAAAAAAAAACAGTTGAATCTTGAGGCCACGCTCTGCTGCTGTTTACTCCTCTGACTCAGCTGCTGAGTAAATGTAAAACTGCAGTSAGTGGAGTCAGAGCTCAGTACAGCAGGCCAAAAAACAAGGTGCACAACAACGATGACCTACTGCTGTCTGGACTGATTAAAGTCAGAGGAGGCAGGTATAATCAGGATACAAGGTTAGGGTTGTTTGGATTGCAAAGGACATTATTATTACCAGTTCAATAACAAGGTGACATTTTTAACATGTTAAAAACATATGATATCACATTAGAAGCTGTGTAACAGAAAGTTTTCTATTCTGTTCACAGAGCAGTATTGGCTTCTTATCAATTGATATTTGACATCTGCATTTCCCCCAAATGAGTTTTTTTAACTCACATAATTTCAATAACACAACTGTTTGTTTTACACACATGGAAATAAATATTTAAGCTAGACTTTGATAAATGCATATAAAATCTTGTTTTCATCAGCATTTATTAATTTGCAGCAAACTTTATATGGCCCGTCACATCAGCCCGAGGATTAAGTTGGATTTGAACAAATTAAACTAAGCACATTTTCAGATGCCTGGCTTTTGAAGCTGCATTTAAATAAATAGATAATCCTGATGTCATGAGTGTTTCCAGAGGTTTGGCTTGATTCATCTTGCTAGTCAAAACGAGACCTGGCAAATCTATCTGAACTCTTTTTTTAGCATATTCTAATGAGGATTTTGTGATGTCATTTTAAAGAGAGAACCTCAAATCACATTTGGATTTCAMGATTTCCCAGTTGACTCTGAGATTAGAGTCACTACTGACAATTTAGAGCATATTTCTCACTGGTGACATTGGGTAAAAMATAATAATTGCCACAAAATATTTTTGAGCAGCCAAATTCATTGACTCRTTGTGAGAGATACAGGTATGGTTGGAGTCAGATTTTAAGGCCCTGTCACACTATAATATTATAGACAACTTATCAGGGAATGTTTTTTTTTACTGTGTTCCTGAACGTTACATAATTCTCACTCCTACAGCAGCCAAGGTTGAAAGAGGAACCTGTTTTGAGTGTTGAGCTTCAAACAACAAAAGAAAGTAAAGCTTTCTGGACATAGACAACTTCAGTTATCACCTGCATCTTCTGGCTGCCACATATAATGCCAAGAATTTCTTCACACCTAACCAAAATGACTGAAGTATTTCATTCATTTCTATATTAAAATAAAATCAGTTAATTCAAACGTGTTCATGTGAACAACATCAGTCTCTGCATGGAAAGGACTCGTTAAAATCGTGGCCACACCTCATCTGTTTTTATTCAGTGTCGTAGGATTCGATCTGAAGCTCAGAAAACTGCTTAAAATAAGAATGAAAAGAATGATTTCAGCTTATGATCATTTTTTAAGTTTTATTTTTAAATCCAGCTGCACATCACAAAAGTCATTTCTCACAAACTTTCTTAGGTTTATTGCCTGCTTTAAGAGTTAAATTTGCAAACAGACTTTTGACTTCTGTTGAATAAACTTAAATGTTCAGCGAACAGTCGAGATCAGAGTAAAACTCCAACATTCCTCTGAAAATTTTAGGGGGGGGGGGGATTATTTTTACAGAAAGCTGCATCTTTGTCAAGTTTCAGATTCTTTTGTTTTTGTTGATAAAAAAAAACTCAGCAGATTAGTTTTGCTAAACAAGTTGCCGCTGACATTTTATCTTGTTATCCTTTGTGTTTTTGTTTCGACAGACTAGACAGAATTTTTTTTTAAAAAGAACAAGAAACACAATGAGTTGTGTCTCTCTGCGGCTACACAGCGGGGGGGCCGTCCTGCATGTGTCATGGCACATTTGTGGCACCCTCAGCTCAGAGACGCATCGTTCCAAGTTCTCATTATTTTGACTTTGGGAGTTGAGAGGACAGGAACGACATCAGTGTGAAAAGGCATCTTCTGCCTGGCTGATAATAGGGTCTTTTATAGCGGAGAAGAAGTTAGCCTGAGATGTGAAGAAACACCAACGCGCCCGGCACTGGCAGAGACGCTTTTGGTGCTAAAACAACAGCTGCTGGCTCCTAATTCAGCTCAGAGCTGCTTCCTTCTCTCTTCAGAAATCATGTGAATGGGCTTTGTTTAGGAACAATACTGGACCTCTTTTTCCTAATTATTGCCCATTGCCACAAAATTTGTACAAAAATGTAACAGCGTCTGTTTAGAACACAAAACTGAGCTCAAATTTGCTGTGGTAGTTGCTGAAATATGTAACAAATCTGTGTTAAAAATGTTAGCATGCATATTCCTACAAGGCATGTCAGTCCTTTAATTAGCAAATAAAGCATTCAAAGAACCTAAAGTAGCATCTTCAGTTAAAATTACTTTTTTGGGGGGCAGGCAAAAAATAGCAACTGTCTTCTTTCAGAAACCACTGTCTGCAGTGAAACCTGCTTTTTCAATAGAAGTGGAGAATCAAAACAAGCCCAWTCTGAGCACATTTTCTCTCAAGTTGACTTTTGAAATGTTTTGTCATCAGTTTAAACATGTCTGCTTCTTATTCACCTCCTTCTTGTCTTTAATCCTCGTCGTCTTGGAAAATTCCCTCTTATGTTTGAGTCAGTCTGACATCACCTGAGAGCAAAAGTTGGAGCTGAACAGAATAATACATTTATTAGCTTCTTTCTCTGAAAAATATAGTAAAATCCTGCTGTCAGTTAGCCTTATGATTGATGTAATCCATGACAGCAAACTCCAGAGAAACCCCCCCTCCCCCCCCAGCTTGGTGTTTTATATTCGTACAGTATTTATTAGCATCTGAGGCTTTTTTCCCCTTTCCTTCTAGTTCTATAACAGGTTGAAGCATTTGCTTCATGCTGTGCCTTAAAGCTGGAGGAGTTGAATGTTGGAGAACATGAAATGATACTGGAAAATATACAGAGATAGTGAGTGCTGAATGAATTTGTTGAAATTTGTTTAAAACATTGAAGCAGAAAAGTCTCATTTAAAACAGAATATATGTTTAAACAAGCAAATCAAAAGCTGAAACAATCTAAAATAAATTCAAACTCTTAAAATAAAAGCTAAAACAAGCAGAGCACAAACTAAATCAACCAGTGACAAGCTAAAATCATGTAGCTAAAAGCTAAAATATTAAACAAGTAAAAGCTAATATCTAGATTTGTCATAACAGTAGCAAAAACATGAAACCAACAGAGCAGTAGCTAAAAGGTAAAATGAAAAAAAAAACAGTAGCTAAATGCTAAAAAGCAGAACAGTAGCTTATAGCTAAACTAACAAAATCATAACTAAAAGCTAAAATCAGCATTTCCTGAGCTAAAAGATAAAAATAGCTTAACCATAATAGTTGAACATTTTGATTTGAATAAATAAATTAACACAAAGTCTGTGGAAGTTTGGTTGCAAATAAATGTAAGAAAAAAGAACCAAACAGGAAAACAATAGTGTAAACGCTGATCACGGTTCACATGAAGAATAAAGAGATTAAATTGTCTGGTCTGTGTTTTCAGTTTGTGTGAGCAGATAGAAAAGGTGTGCAGCCGTTTGTAAACCAGTAAAATCTTTCTAATTCAGCTCATCTCAGACCTCCTGTTAAACATCTGCCATTAATGGACCAGCCTGGTTTAGTTTTACTATTGATATCTGCCTCATTAATTTTGAACCTATTAGGTGAATCCCAGGAATCCGACGGATTTGACCTCATAAATTACAGCTTGTGTCTCTATTTTGTCGTTGCGTCATTGTACGCGTTTGAAAGCCAAATTAACCATATGGATAAGAACAGACGGTGTCCAGGTTGTGCAAAGAAGCGGTTAGTTCTACCACACTGTTATCTGGCAGTAAGCCTAACGTTTAGCACTCTGGGAACTGACAAAAGAATGGGACTCGCTGCAGCTCAGACATCGTAAGGCTCTGAGGACGTGGCATGGTGCAGATTTTCTGTCAAAGATAACTCAGTCATCCAGCTGCCCAATAGCTGCCTGGGTATGAAAAATAATGTGTTTATTTAAAAAAAATTGCATGTTTGACCACAGAACAGCTAATGTGATTTACTGGGATCATGTTTATTTCTTTAGCTTAAAAAGCTATTTATGACAATACAGAAAATAAGTAAATGTCATTATGCTGGAATTGATTTTACAAGATCCATTAAACATTTCTTTGCAAAATGATGCATCATAAATGCAAAAAATATACACTCACCGGCCACTTTATTAGGTACACCACACTAGTAACAGGTTGGACCCCCTTTTGCC
>NW_013952426.1:601409-604793 GCF_001266775.1 Austrofundulus limnaeus | reverse complement strand
TTATTATTATTATTATTATTATTATTATTATTATTATTATTATGTGCTTTGCCATCAGTTTTATAGAATTTCACCTTTTTGGCAGGATTATTATGATTTTCCTGCTCCAGGTGCCTCAGGCTTCACCTAATTGTGCTTACATATAGCAATGTTTGGTCAACTGGACGACAACAAAAGATTATAAATTTGTGTTTGCAGAAGCAAATATGGAATTTTTAAGTTTGGAGTAGTTTTAAAGTGACAAAAATCCACTTTACTTGCTCAAACTACTCATTAGCTCATCAATCTGCTCTGAAATAAACTATTATTATTTCTCCTATAAGTGAAGCAATATAAAGAGCTCTGTACAACAAGTAAGCCATTAACTGTATTTTTTTTTCACAGAACCACACTTTGAATGCTCTGAACTATGTTTTTAACTCTTGGTGCTCTAAACATTAGGAAACAGCAGAACCGTGTCAAACTGGAGATTATATGAGAGCCCTCTTCCAGTGGAGTGTTATTTTATTTTTCAGTGCTGCCTATGTAAACTTCTAATAACTGTCATATTCCTGAGTGTTTGGTGGCTCTGGGGCCACAGACAATCTTCGCCCCATACTAGTGAACGGGGATAGGACTGTAATTGGTCCTCCTGCCCACATGTGCACACATGTCACGCCTGCAGTGTGTGGATTTTATGACTTTGCCAGGAAAGCAGAGTCACACCAGGACACGATTGACAGCAAACTGTGATTATTAAGTGCCACCAGATCTGTGTATAAACATGTAGCGATTCAATTATTTCATCCCAGCAGGAATAAAAACCACAAACAAACTCGTTCTTCAACCTTCTGCCGATTGTCCACTGGGAAATGACTCCAGGGCAAAACTGGAAGAGGCAGAATAACCTGCATTTGTATGCCTGCCTCCCACCTGCTCTGTTTCAATTTAGCAAGAGGCAATTTGAATTAGAATGCTGAGGTTTAGTCTCCATTCACAAAGTGCAGGGTGAGAGTTGTTAGTGGAGGAGCAGGAAGATCCTTGATTTTTTCCAAACAATGATGTCGGATCGGATTTGCTTGAAAGTGTCACTTTTGCAAAATGGAGAAAAAAAAACAAACAAACAAAAAAAAAACCCCAGATTTGTCTGTTTTGCTTTTGACTGCAGAAATCATTTCATTTTTCGAATAAACAGTTTAGAGTTAATACTGAGCGGCTTTAAACGACACAGAGGAGAATAAATCAAGAAGCAAACACATGAATGATGGATGAAGGATTACAACAATTATGGATTAAGCACAACTTGTTTTGCAAATCTTTCCTTTGTTGTTTTGTGTACTTCTACACAGTTTGAATCAATATGAGAAAATAAGAGTCAAGTCTTTATATTTGTCAATACACCCTTATAAACACATAAGTTGAGATACAGAAACACAAATAGCTAAATAATAAGCAATAACCGCTCTATAGAATAAAAAAAACATGTCTAGGGCTTTTTGCTAATTAGATATCTAAACATATCAAGCAAACTTCAGGTAAATACCATTTATGCAAATTTAATTATTGCTTTTTTGGCCTTGTTATCAGTGRCATGACATGATTATATACACTGTTAAATAAACACATTTGTCTCAGCTTCAGTAGAATGATGTATTATTTTCTCTCATGCTGTCTCATTATTACTTTATTATATTCTTCTTTACCCCCTTTGTTAAAATTAATCAAACTATTTATTAGCCTCATTTTTTTTAATTAAGAACTTATATAATGACATACATTCTTTTCTAGATACTTTATTTTTTTATCTGTTCATTAAAATTTAAAAACTGATAATGTTTTTATTTTTATAGGAAATTCAATAGTTTTTGGGGACATGTCATGCAAAATCCACTTCGTTTGTCATTAAATACATTTTGTTCTGCACTTGGAGTCTCTATGAGTGCAGAGAATTTTAATTTGGTCTCTCCTGGTGCTGCATGTTTGTAATATAACCTTACAAATAAAATGATAAATGGTTTGAACTTACATAGTGCCTTATCAAGTCAACKTCAACTCCAAAGCACTTTACACTTTAGACATTCACACACACACACACATTCACACTGATGGTGGCAAACTAAAATGTAGCCACAGCTTGCCTGGTGAACACTGACAGAGGTGGGGCTGCCATGCACCRGTGCCACCGGATCCTCTGACCACCATCAGTAGGCAAGGCTGGTGAAGTGTCTTGCCCAAGGACACAATGACCAAGATGGCTAGAACGGGGGGATCGAACGGGTTACGAGACGACTCCCCTAAACACTCTTCCACAGCAGCTGTTTAAAAAAATTGTTAGAACTTTGTCAGTGTAACAAACACGGACCTAAAATGGGATGTGTTAGTAGTTGATTCTGGCTGAGCGTTTTGAATAAGATCTTTGTTTAAAATTGTGCCATCAATTATCTAGAGTCAACTGTGACTGATCATGATTCATTTTAATGAAACTTCCAGGAAATAGTGAATGGATGGATATTTCTACAGCTTATTAACCTTTGGAGTCGAACTGATTTAAGGTGGCTAACACAGCTATTGATCTTCACTAAGAAAAATAAAATGTTTGTAACTGAGCTAGTTTTTCAGATATTGAGATAAAATAGAATGTGCTGGTACCCGAAAGTCATTCAAACATGTACTCTGATTGTAACATCTAGCAAAATTGCAGGAGAATAGATCAAAACAGAGACACCTTTATATTTGTTCAACATACAATTATCATAGTCTCAAACTCCATCATGAAAGGTGGCGGGTGATACATATTCCTTAAAGAAATGGTAGGACTTTAATTAACTACGTGTATGTTTGACAATAGTTGTCTGCTATCTGAGAGATCAATTCAATTCCATCTTCAGATCCTTTGAAAACTCTGGAAACTCTCTTGCTGTGTGATGCAGGGATACCTTTGCACATCAATAAGTAATCTCCTCTGTGTCGTAAGAGTTATGAATAATGCAGGTGCCCGTATAGCCGTGCCTTCTCAGAAATGTATTAGTGCAGAGTGGCAGGAATACCACACAGAAGACAGGCAGAGCATATCTCAACAAATTAACACTGGCAGGGCACTATTTTTATGTGAAAGACATCCGAGATGTTTAATCTCGGTGTCTTTCAGAACAATTATTCAGCTGAGAAACAATCGAACTGAACCTCCTCTCATTAGCGATGGATTCATTTTAATGCAGAGCGGGTTATGTCATTTGGAAGTGATAGACCTTGCCTCTTTTTTTATCTGGCCAAGAGATGTGGATGCAAATATTAATAAACCCCAAACCTAGTTTTTTTTGTCTGTGTGTTTGTGTGTGTGTGTGTGTGTGTGTGTGTGTGTGTGTGTGTGTGTGTGTGTGTGTGTGTGTGTGTGTGTGTGTGTGT
>NW_013952426.1:581036-601206 GCF_001266775.1 Austrofundulus limnaeus | reverse complement strand
CACACACACACACACACACACACACACACACACACACACACACACACACACACACACACACACACAAATTGGCCATAGCACAACTCTCAAAATAGCTTAGAGAAATGTAACAGGAAGCAAAGTGTTCATCTCTTTGATTTCCCCAGTAGGATTCTAATAAAAGAAGACAAGGAAGCAAATTTGGGAGCATATCACAAATCCTTAGGGTTAACTTTTGTCAAAGCCACTCTTAAAGTACCACTAAAATAAGCTTGATGTGATTGAATGGAGGCATATTGAGYCTGTACTGTTTCATTATAAAACAGGCACGGCGGGTAAAACACAAGCACAACAAAAGAACATTGTCAGACTGCTAAACTCTGGATTTTAGACATGAAGAAATGGGTCTTTTGTGCCAAACTTGGTCATTTTTCAATTTACCAGCTAAAATAAAGGTTGTTATAGTTTATAAGTAAAAGMGGTTTTAAGTAAACATGTAGGCTATTTTTACATGGCCATAAGTAAACRGAATGAATGGCCATTCGGAATAAAAATGTGTCATGTAAACGCCCCAATCGCAATATTCTGATCTGATTGAGCTCAATCAGAATGGATTTGTAATCCGAATGAGGGGGTGGTTTTTGCAGATTGGTAATCCGAAYGGCATGCATGAAACAATCTGGTTGTGGAAAACTGACCTAACTGCACATGTGCACCATTTGTCAACCTGACGTATTTCCGCCTGGCTATTCCAAGTCAGGAAGCAACAATGGTTGGTTAGTGATACAACATTTCTTTTAGAAACTTTGACAGAGCTCAGAGTTATTGAAAACCTTGATGAGTGTAGGAACATGGAGTACAGTAACATCTCCACTGTTATTAAAACCTGGTGCGGGTCCATTCTGGGTATTCAAAGACACAGAATGTTTATGTTCATCATGAAAGTAAAACTTCTTCTTCCGTCCTTTTTTAGGGAAGGTTTATAACTCTATGCAAGTTAGTACTTCTATTCAGAGCCAAGTGCATGTAAATGCTTTTTATGATCAGATTAATTACKTTTTTAATATTTGGATTATTTAATCTGAGGACATTTCAATCCAATCGAATAAATTTCCACATGTAAACACAGTTATAGGAAGGTTTTTATTAAACCTTCTCAACATAAGATTGTAGTTTAAACACTGGCATGAAGCTGCATGCCTTCAAGTAATGGCAGGCCTTTAAATTGCCTGTGACATGCATATCCTTCAACTACAAAATTTCAAATAAAACATTTTTATGTTTAGGAAACTTGATATGATAGACATGATTTTACTCATTTGGCAGATTTTCTTTTGAACTTGGCTCAGCCAAAGTGAAACAGGAAGTCTAAGAACTATTTAAGGAAGAAATCTCTCTGATCTTTGTTTATTGAAATAATATTATATGAACTCTTGACTCTTCTTCATCTCCCTGATGTGACTGAAAATAATCTAAAAAAAAACCCATCGGATTCTTCTCTACAGTCTGTGTTGTTAGATATCGTAGCATTGCTCTGTTCAAACATTCCCCTTTGACATCACTTCCTGTTATTTTACATGCAAAGATCTCAACAACTGTTCATCTCAGCTGCATGAAATTTCATTTGCAATACATTGTCAGTGTTATATTTACAAAAATGCATTCATATTTATTACAAAAATTTGATGTCTCAGGCACTTTAATTATCGTGCATACATACATATGTGACTTTTATAAAAAAACAAAAGTGGGTAAACAAAACTACATTTGAAGTAGAATGCAAATAAAAACTAAAACCTGACTCACTAAAAGTATAAACAGGACCCTTTATATAAACATACCTGATGACTTTTCTCATTAAAAGTACATTAGTTTCTCCTGCAACGCCTCGTTAAAGCAGATCATCCCATCGGTGAAGTAAAAATGACTTCCACAATTTGCTTGTCAAACTTCAGCTGGATTACTGACATATATTGAATATATTGTGGTTTGTTAAGGCAACAAGATGCCGCTGAAACATAACAAATGTTAAAAATAGCTGACAGAGACACCCAACCCAGAACTGCCAGCTTCATAAGTAGGCAGGTGATGTCTTGTGGAGATTCAGAACACGGCTGGAAATTACCACATGCTAAGTTTGTTGACTTTCTTTACATAATATTAGCTAGGCTGCATGGCCAAAACTTCTCAAATGGAGGGAAAAAGTCCACAAATAATCTTGATCTGTCCCTTCATGTCTCAGATCCCGTTAGCTGTCATAATACCATCACTGTTGGGGCTCCCATGCAGCGAGCTCCCGCTTTAATTCCTTCCAGGAGATGCATAATAGATCTGGTGGGAAGAACTCACACATCATTAAAAGTCAGATGTTAGTTTCCTCCCACCCTGCTGGGCGGACGGTCTATTTCCAGAGGGCCCGCACAAGACAGCGGGGAGTTTTAATGAAGTCAGATCCCAGGACAAGAGAATACACTTCATGATTTCACTCCCTGGGTGAAAAACTGAAACAGCACTTGCTCCAGAGCAGAAGCAAGATTCATTTATATCTTCTATTTAGGAGTAATAACCTTTGGATGAGTGTTTGACAAGGCAGTTTGAGAAACGTTATTTGGCAATTTCAAAGTTTAGGAAAACTTCAGCTCCTAACTGACTAATGTCTAACTAAATCATAGGCACGCCAGTTGGAATGTAAAGGCAGCATTTTTTTTTCTTTCAGAGCATTTTAACATCGTTAATTTCATCTTGAGAAAAAAAAACTCAGCATCTGTGAAAACCCAGAGTTTGAGTGTAATCGGATCTAAAATTTGCTTTGCTGCTCCACTGAGCCATGAGCACTATTTTAATGTTGAGTCAAGTCTTWGCACTCATTTAGAGTCAAAAATCTAGATCTAAACTGAATTTATCTCAGATGGTTTCAACTTTGAAACAGATGATGCTGCATAAGATGCAGAGGTCATATCATGCAGAGAGCATCAGGAAGGACTTCAACCATGACTGTTTAGAAAAATTTGGTGGTCTGATTGTYTAAGAACTGTTTTTTTAATATACCTTTCAGTTGCAGATAATTGTTGAAACRTGGCAACAATTATATCTCCTTTTTAAGGAAGCAAATGTTTAGAGAATATTCTAAAGACTGTAATCCCATCAGTCATAAAATGCTCAAACATTAAGAAGCTATTATATCTAGATGGCTGACCAGTACTAAATACCTTTGCAAATTAAAAAAATACTCTGTGCTAAAAGAACAGTGATTTACTAAGGCTGCATGCACAAAAAATAACTGCAATGATAGCAAACCAGAGTTGCAAAGACTTTTTTTAAACAGAACAAAGGTCATCAACCTGTGGCYACAGAGCTGCTTGGCTATTTCTAGYATTATTAGTTTAATTTGTATTTTTTTCTTTACTTTTATCTTGAATGTGATATTTTAACATTGAAAAAAAAAGGTCATGCATCACAGCTTACCRACCTCCTGCCTCACTGCTCGCTGCAGCTGTTCAGTGCACAGGTGAGCAGAGGCTGTCATTCTTACAGTCTTAAACAGTTAAAAGAAAAAGCACATTCACATTATTGTGAATATTGCCMGAGTGCAAATATTRTAATGCAGGCTGTRTTTGGAGAAAGATTCAGAAAAGAAAGAGAAAAAATTATTTAACAGCTCTGGACATCAACTAAATAAAAAATATATATATGATGACAGTTTTGATAGATTTTGTTTCACAAACAGTCCTATTTTATTTTTGCACTTTTTAAGCTTCAGTGATTTTATTTCAAAAAAAGTGGGCTAAATTTTATTTTATTTTATTACTCACACACTGTGGTAACAGAGGAAKATTAAGGGGACTCCATACATGTGAAGCTGTGCAGATTATATGTATTATCTTTCACTTTGTGTGSCAAGTTTCACAAAGCTTTCCTTCAAATTAATTCATGCAAGCTGGTGGAAAATAAATTTGCCTCCTTGTCCTCTCCTTCCTTCAGACACTCAGGTCGACAGTTTGCAGAAATGAAAAGAAAAAGAACCTCCTCTGTCCCAACTCTGGATAACATGAAACAAAACAAAGAAAAAAAACGGACACAGCAAAAATGGAAATTATATATATTTTGGTTTTATACGTTGTTATTYATATTAAAGTTTTAGATTTACAGTACTGTACTTTAGTGCACTATTATGTTTGCTCACAATTTTACACAAGCTAATCATTGATAAAGCAACCCTTATATGTTATGTACAGAAAAAACATGTAAAAGATGGAAGTTAACTTATATTAACAARGAATGGCAAAAGCTGTAGCCTGAATCCAAAACTGCAACATGAACTGAAACATGAAGTTTTTTGTTTTGTTTTGTTGAAGATTTTATTTTGTTTTGTTTCTTGATTATTATTGCTTGAAATTAATTTTGGAAAAAAGGGGCAGATATAAGATTTTTTTTTACTTCTTATGCCTCCTTTCATTTCAAGTGTGATTTTTTTTGTGCGTGAAAAAATGTATTTTTTATTTTTATTTTTAAATGAAATGAATAAATGAAATAAACTAAAAAATAAAACTATCTGAAACATGTAAGGCTGAACTGGCCAGCTCAAGGAGATTGGTTTCAGGATCAACCTCCTTATTACCACTGGCTTTTTTACAGATATCAAGCTCAACTTGGGTCTTGTAGCTGAGAGTCATATAGTGCTTACTCTAAGAGCCAGAACTTTTTTTTAACTTTAGGATGAACTGTTGATGTTTACTCTGTTTGTTAGCTRAATAGCTCAAGAACCACTATGTGAATTATATGGAAATGTATAGAAGTAATCATGAGATGTACATCTACAACTCTATAACAATTAAAAACAATTCAAAACGGCCACAGAAGTAGGTTGAACTTAAACTACACAGGAGTAAATAACTCAGTCAGTTTGACAGGTATTAATCTAAAATTGTATGTAGGAGACACTGACAGTCATTGTGAACACATACCCTTAGTATGACATCTTGAGATATCACATGAAATAGTGCATAGTGTTACTGGAAGGTTTGACCAAACTCGACACAAGATGATTTCAGTTTAAAGTTCTGCCATGAAAGTCGGTGGGCGATCTGCTAGGTCTTTAATTCGATCAACGTCTACTTTATGTCATGCTGCTGGAGTAACCATGTTCCCCTGATCACAGGAGCAAAGTAAAACTGCACTCAGTGAGATGGGCTGGAAATATCTCCCCACCTGCATCAAAGCTCACTTCSACAGAGGACTGTTTGCGAGCGTTGAAGAACAATTTTCCCGGAGGAACATGAAGGTTGTGCACTCCTCCACACCACATCCTGAAACAGTCAGAAGCAATAAGTGGGCCACTTCGTATTAAGTGTTAGAACCGTACCTGATTCAGGTGAAACTGCTCATTATAAAGTTGCAGCTCTTTTCACTTGCAACACTACAAACTTCTCATCATGAGCCAAAGCTTAGAACAAACAGGCTTGTGGTGAACACAGTCAGAGGGGGCAGGACTGAGTACAGATCCTACAATTCTGTTAGTGGGTTTCTTTTTACAGTTCCACTTTTTGGCTTTGTTTCCAAAAATCTTTTGATGGCTTTATTTTACCACTATAACCCCGCTGAAGATGTACAAAGAAACAGGGAAACCTAAAAAAAAAAAAGATCGGTTGTGTTTGCTTTTAAAATCTAGACATAAACAGTATCAGCATAATCATTTGCTTGTAACATCTGTCGCTTCTTATACAGCATCTGCTGGATGATCTGATATTTCTGGAGTAAAATGCAACATGTAGGTGAGCCCTGATTGGATTGTACAATCCTCAGTGAATCTGTGCCGATATGATACTAGCACACTTTTATTATAACACCAATTTAGAAATATTCCTTTTAACTAATACATTTTCACAAGTTTTATTTATTATTATTATTTCTAAACTTTTATTTTATTTTACCAGGAAAAAACATTTTTCATTAAAGTCCTGGCCAATAAGTACAATTAAATTACATGGTTAGTTACACATTAAATTATTAAAAGAAGTGACACCAGAAAAATATGAAAAATATTTAAAAGCAAAACTAAGAACATGTACAGTGCATATAATTAAGCTCCTATGTATCAGTTTGAAAGCTCTCAAAGATATTAAGTCGCTTCATGTTCAATCATTATGCAACATATTGTACACATAAGTTGATATTGTTTTACTTCTTTGACATAAATCAAAGAAAAATATGATATTTAACAATAAAAATATTAAAATAATAATGTTAAATTATAGCCTTCATTGAACAAAAGACCATTTTGTGCTTTGTGTTTGAGGTGAGGATCATTTAATCTTGACAAATGGCAAAGTTGTATCTATTTTGATCAAACTTTCAAAATAATTCTGTGTAAATCGTGTGCAATGTTCTCCTGTCTTTCTGAGTTACTACATCAAAATTTACCTTAGTGTCTGTTAAAGTGACTGAGTTATGGCCAATCATGCTTTTAAGGTTTGCTGGCTTTTATGGCTATCTTGATAAAAAGGTAAGCAGTTGTCAATGTACATTGATTAAGCACGTTACGAGTCAATCGGTTCCTGAAATATTTTGCTAACAGACACACAAACACTGTATGTAAAATATACAGTACATAATACATATAAAATATATTATATTTCTAAAAGCACCTTACAGCATTTCCACCATAACACTGTTTGTTCATGAGCACAACAAAACCGGGAGAGATCACCTGACTGTTTTTAAAGCGAGGGGTAGCGACTGCAGCAGCTGCACCTGTCCACGTGCAGAGCTGCTCCAACCTGCCCGGGATTTAAGAGTCCATTCATGTCAACCCCTTCAGACGGTTACCTGTATATTGAGTGTCAAAAATTCGTTATTTGCGCAAAAAAAAAAAATCAGTAGCTATTAATCACATGCAGGTGGGGTGGAGGAGCAAACGGACCGCAGCCGCGCAGGGTGGGGAGGAGGGGTGGGGGGCATCTTTTAAAGACTTGTCAACATTTGACTTTCCTTTTTTTTCCTCTGAGTCAGCTTCAGGTGTTTGTAATTAGTCATAAATATCTTCTAAATTTAACCAGGTGTTTCAATACCTTTAAATTACACAATAATTTTGCTGGAGATACTTTTCAGTTTTATTAAAAAACAATATTTTTTTTTTCTGTGCAGAGAACGTCCTGTGCTATATTTTTTAAATAAATATATCAAAGCTCCTCAGTTGAAAACATTAAAATGATAGAAGAGCTGTTTAAAAACCTCTTTCCTCAGAAAGTCTTCAGTCCTAAGAATACTAAAATGTAACTTTTAATAAGGTCATGCACACAGTATACTCCTATTTAAATGAAAATGTTTGATCTGTAAGAAGAAAGCTTATGATTGTTGATTTTTGCTCTCTATTTCAAAGAAGAGAATTAGGAGAACTTCACTCAAGCAGCTACTGAGACTGTCAACCTGCTGACTGAGAACATTTGTATATATAAACTCTGTATGCAGAACAATATAGCCTGCTTATTAACTAACATTTTTATTGAGATATTTGCGGACAACCAGATTTTGAGAACCTGTTGTCCCCCCACACACACACACACACACGAGAGGCCACCACCGCAGTTAAAGAAATCCTGGGGGAAACCTGAACATTGATCAATAACATTTAAAGACCTCAGTTGGTGCTTCTAAATTTAGCCTATAAATATAGCACGTGTTAATCCACTAATAAATTCTAAAATTAGCTAAATCCCTAAAGCACGAATCAGCAAATTAGTTCCCCTATTAGGGCTTTAGGGCTTTAGGGCAACTGTGCCCACCACTGCCATTTACCAAGGCCATTTCTGCATAACAGAATAGTTCACAACTTTACAATTTCCGCATACAAAAAAAAGTTTGAAGTGACACACACGTATGGGGTGCCAGGTGTAAAGTAAAATGTTAAAAAATGTCACTAACACATTTTTCATTATTTAGGTCACTGTATGACTGTTAGAAATATTCCACTAACATTTTATTGTTATATAGCTGATTGTTCTTACAGTTAACTAATTTACCAATTGTTAAATTTAAATGTTAAAAAGTGCATACATATTTTAAACCCTAAATCTGCAATAGACAATAGCAACCACTGCGTTAGAAGTGCTTGCAGCATTTAGTTTTAACTAACCAGCATGATGTCATCACCCTGCGACAAACATCAATGCTAGTTGCTGCTAACGCTTCTGACGCTGCTGAAGATGACATTTAAAATCTAAATTAAAAATGCTCTCATTAAAATAATATGAATGGTACCTGAGGTTTGGCAGTTTGAAGTAAGCTTGAACACCAGCTGTAACTGCAAGTTTCACTTGTAGTGAAGCATTAGCTGCATTCAAGCTTTATCATTTCCTTTTGACTCAGGTTGATGACATCTTAACATCAGCCGAGCACGAACAGCAAAAGTTGTGTTCCATTTCAAAATAYTTAAATGTAAACTTTAACATTTAAGACTTAAGTATAACTTTTTGATTTATTTAGGATTTATTACTCACAAATATTTTTAGGATTTAAATTTAACGTTTAGTAAAAACTATCAAAATGCATGAACAGTGAGCTAAGTAACAATATTAGTGGATTTTATTTTTAACATTCAGAATGTGAGCTACATAATTAAAATATGTTAGTGACCTTTTATTATTTTACACTTGGCACCCCGTGCACATACAGTGCAGTGCGAAAATTTGCACCTGCCTAATTTTGTTCAACCAATTATTGCGCACTTTCTGTAAATCATATAAACTTCATTTCACTTCTCAAATATCACTGTGTTTGTCCCCTATATGATATATTTAACTGATTTTTTTTATCCAAACAATCAATGATTTATGAAGGTAAATCAGGAAAATTAACAAAGTTGCCCAAACCTTCGCACCCCACTGTATGCTATTGTTCATCAGTGTTTGAGTTTTGAAAAAAAAAGTGGGCATTTTTTCACATAAAAAAGTTGGTGAATTTGACAAAAATTTAACTTTTCTCCAACACACAGAACCACACTCATACATAATTGAGTCATGCACGTCGTTTGAAATTCAGACGATGTGATAACTCATCATACATAATGTAACATGCACTTCGAAACACTCTCACAACCTCCACTGTGGCCAAATCCTCCCCTCAAAACACCCAGCAGCCGCAGCTACGCTAATGTGCAACATTTGGTAAATATAGGTTCCGTTCAGGCTGATAGCCATCCACTTATATTTGCTAATATCTCATTGCTAATAACACCCAGGTGTGACTTTCTGACATTGCTGCCAGAAGGAACTTCCATTATCATTTTCTGCATAGGTAGAGACTTTCTCTCTTTATTTTTCATCTTCAATTAAAAACAAAATTTCCTCTTCTTCAGCAAAACTGAGTGCCAGAGCTGCAGGTGCTATCAGCGCTGTGCTAAAACCTTTTAATTAACACCATCTATCATCATTAGCCAAGTGGTCAGCCAGCAGTCTCACTGTTAACTCTTAGAGAGCGAAGCGAGGAGAAAGGTAAATGATGCGGCGCGCTCCTTTTGCTTTCACGGGCCCCGTCACCATTGGCTCCCCTTCCACTGTGCTCAGCCACTGCAGAGCGGCTCTGAAAACACATCAGTCTACATCAGCCCCACTTAATCAGTTTGGAACTACTGCTTTCCTGTGACTCGCTGGACTAAACGCTAAGCTAAAACCAACGCCTGCTGATGCATGTGATTAATTGATGTTTGCTGCATACAGATGAGATTAACCTTTTGTTTGAGATATTTGTCATTTAGCTGCTGCTTGAAGTAAAATGACTTTTTTTAAACAATAAAAAATGTTGTAGCTAAAAATAAGTAGCCATTTTGTTTGACCAGAACAGAAGTGAAACTCCATTTGAATTATTTATGTTGTGCTAAGTAGCCTCAGGGTTTGGTGACGGAGATTTATTGCTGTGATACCCACTTCATTTAAAGCAGCTCGATACAACAAAAACACAAGAAAGTAGAAGCACTCGGAGAGTGCAAACCTACGCCAAGGCCAATTTCCCCCATCCTGCAATAGAGTAAATGCACAAAAGCAGATATGGAAATACATTTGCTGAATAAGTTCTGACATAACGAACATTTAAGCAGGCAGTATGCACAGGATTTCTTCTCAGTGGAGTCCAATGTGAAAAAAATATCAGACTCGTCACCTGACGTTATTCATCGTCAAATTGGTCTCGGATTAAGCTCCTAAGTTTTCATCAGTCACATTCCACCATGTAAAATGTCTGTTTTATCCCCTTTTATAAATTTGTAATGGTTTGACTTAGGGTTGGGCATAATCGTATAGTGTGCAATWAATCGTGAGAAAAACATTAATCTATTATTTTTTGGCACATGATGATTAATACGATTAWTGCCACCAGGCAGACTGACTGCATATTTCCCTGGCCAGTCTCGTCGGTGCTCCTCTCCTCTTCAAATATGATGAACTTTTTAAAAAACTTCTGTAATTTATTTATCTATCAACACAATTAAAAAATTGATGTATAACCTGAAGTCTGTTATTTTGACACAATTTGGAACAGATTTTTATAAAGAGCAAATCTTTCCCTCTAAATTGGTCATGTGACTAGGACATAAGGGTGTCCAGGGGATTAATCGTCAAATTAATCGTTATCGGCTAAATACCGCAATTAATCAAGATTCATTTTTTTTTGCCAATATTGCCCAACCCTAGTTTGACTCTCTTTATAAAGTGCTTCCTGGTACAGTCGGCTCATGAAGCGAGTTGGTATTTTATTTTATTTTGTTTTTTTAAAAGTGATTTAAGCAAAATACAGAGTGAGCGCTTTCAGCACAAACACTTCCACGAGCTTCAGAGCAATCACACAAATAAAGTTCTTATGTGTACATATTCCATGCCAAACAAACAAACTAACAAACAAACAAACAACTAACCTCCGAGTCTGAAGTTCACCGGCACGCGTCACTCCTCTTTCTCGTTCTTTATCTTAGTTCAGCTCAGGACCCAGGACTCAGAGCTAGCTTCCTCCTCAGTCAAACGACGACTCATTTTGACACACAGACTTATGAACAACACTACTACAAACAATGCACACACACTCACACACTCTAACACACGTCTGCACTACTAGCTTCCAAAATGCCGAAATCAATCTGTTCTCCTCCCGTCTCCAAAGGCCAGAAGTGATCTGTTTACAAGCCCATGACAAAAATAGGTTTCATGGTGCAGTCACGCACTTCCTGGTCACAAAATGTCCTCTAAATATGCACCAAATACGTAAAAATGCACACATTATGGCAAAAATTATTCATCATTAAATCTGGTTTTATTTGGAAGTAAATAAAAAATAAAAATATATAAAAACATTACTTTTATAAAGTTTGAAGTCCGTGCTGTCCAATCCAGTTCAAATGAACACTGAAAGCTCTCACTGTTTTTTACAGAAGCCCTGTGAAAGCATCACAGCTTTGCCGATCTCAGAGGGTTAAAAGATAAAAAATTTCCTGTATCCGCATCGTGATCCGGAACATCACCCAAATTTAATTGTGTGTTCCTTGGGCGAGTACCCACATGTGGTAAAAATGTCATGACAATTCGTCTACAAGTTTTTGAGTAATTTTGTCCACAGACAGAACGACAGACCAACATATGCGACCGAAAACATTTTTTTGCAAAGCTATAGTTCAGTGTGGAGAGAAAACAAACAAAAAATGTTTCTGCAGGGGAACAAAGTGCAGCGCTGTACCGTGATCACGCAGCGAAAAGTGCCTGGAACAAGTGAAACATCTTGAACAGACTCTAAGTGGAGAGYACACTGAACATGCAAGTGGAAGGAGAGGGGGAGAAAGACGGTGGAAGAGTAGGTGTCTCTGAAAACAACAGGAGAGAGAAAGGAGGTTTGCTTTGTTCCACTTCAAAGTTTTTTTTTTTGTTCCCCCACACTTCTTTTCCTCCGTGGCATCAAACTGAACCCTCAGTCTCGCTTTGGTTGTTCTGCTTTCACAAGAACATTGTGATCAGAGCTTCATATAGTTTGTGCGTATGTTCGGCACAGCTCTGGTCAGTCTTTATGTGGTGCATCATATGAGAAGGAACCTTCTAATGAAGCACTAGACAGCTCCTGAGGCCCTTTTATCTGAGGACAGCTTCATCATATGCCGTGCTAAATAGTTTCAAATATGAGCTTTCCTTTGAAGATGTATATTCAGTGCAGCAACTAAAAACTAATTACATCCTGCTGCTTTATTTATTATAGCACTGGCTGAGGGACCCTATTTATCTTTACTGTGTAATGTTGGGTGGAGACTGGCCCATTGTATACTTCCAAGTGTTGTTGCTGTGCTGTCAACAGTATAATTATGGTATTGTGTTGTCAGTAATGGTAAACTTTTGACTCCTAATGGTAGAGTAGAAGCAGCTAGTAGGATACTGAGGCAATGATAGAGTACACATCCTCTGTGTGTGCTCAGCTGCGACTGTGTGTTGGTGAGAAAGTGCACTCGTGGGAAAAACACTGTGTCACCACTGGTATTTTGTTATGTACGGCTGCATACATAATGTGCTAATACTCAACGCCTGTGTTGCCAGCAGATTTATGCAGATGAGGACCATTTGTACTTTTTTCTGCTGCTATTGGCATAATGTTCCCACCTCTCTGGGCTTTGGCTGTTGAAAGAGAAGGATGATGAAATAATTAGCGGTGGCGTGAAATGAATGAGTTCTCCTATTTTTTTTAATTGTATTATTTATTGTCCTAACTCATCTGTGTCTAGCTGACTAACTGTAGCATTTTAGTGCTGTAAGCTTTGTGTACAGTGTCAGCAACTCTAAGACCTTTCAGACACTTAGGTTCTTATGTRTGGAGAAGGCAGAAATCATTGGAATATAAATATGTTAGAATTCCATAATACTCACTAACTAGACTTCTCAGATTTAGAGTAATTGGAGGAAATAGACCTTTCTAAGAATCATAATTCATTGAGCTCAAACAGCTTTCTGGTCAGAGGTGAGACGTTGCCTCAAGCAGACGAGTTCAAATGTCTTGGAGTCTTGTTCACAAGTGATCAAATGATGGAGCTGGAGATGGGTTGATCAGGGCCTTGTTCCCAATAATGAGGGCATTAAAACGGTCTGTCATGGCAAAGAGAAGACTGATCGAAAAAGCAAATCCCTCAATTTATTTGTCTATGTTCCAACTTTTACGTGTGGTCATGAGTTGTGAGCAGAATATTAAGAGCTTGAATCCAAGTAGCTGAAATGGTATTCTTCTAAAAGATGGCCAAGCTCAGCTTTCAGATATAAGATGATGAGAGCCATAATTTATGGTAAGCTCAGTTTAGAGCTGCTGTTACTCTGCATCAAAAGGAGTCAGCTGAGGTGGTCTAGCTGTCCCATTAGGGCCCCTACTTGTGGACATTGTCCAGCCATGTCTAACTGGGAGGAGACCTGGGCAGGCACAGATCTTGCTGGAAGGATTATATATCCTCTCTGGCCAAGGAATGCCTTGGGTTTGCCCAGGAGGAGCTGGAGTGTGTCACTGGAGAGAGGGGTGTTTGGGTTTCCCTGCTAAAACATCTGCCTCTGGGACCTAACCTAAGCATTAGAAGATGGATGGATGGATGGATGGATGGATGGATGGATGGATGGATGGATGGATGGATGGATGGATGGATGGATGGATGGATGGATGGATGGANGGATGGATGGATGGATGGATGGATGGATGGATGGATGGATGGATGGATGGATGGATGGATGGATGGATGGATGGATGGATGGATGGATGGATGACAGACGCACTGAATATTTTTTTACCTGCATAATCCTGTTCACGGACACAAGATGCTGGTGCCTGTCTCAACAGGGTTTCCAGACTAATAATCTAGAATTATATTTTTAATCCAACATAAACAAACAAGGGGCTTAATTAGTTCAGTGTTCAGTACTGTGGTCTTGTAATCTTGAGGCTGCAGGTTCAAGCACATGTTGTCTCAGGAAAGGCATCCGGAGTAAAACAATTGCCAAATCATTCACACGCGCTTGCTCTCTGTAGCAGCCCCCCGCAGAAGAAAGCAACCCAAAGGAAAACAACAACAGCAATGTAAACAAGAAAAAATGCTGTAAACATATTAGTAATGAGAAATCATTAGGAACTGTTTTACAGTCCTAACCAAGTTCCAGATTTATGAACATCGGGGAATACATTAGAAAACTGAACAGCTGTGTTTTATTTGTTGCATTCCTGTCAAATGCACAGTACCTGAGGCTGTTTATGTTCAATTTCTATAGATTCAATTTACATATATGCATATGTTCATCTCTTTGGTCACTTAAACTGTTAAAAAAAGATTAGATCAAAAACAAAAACAATGTTTACTATTTTATCCTTAGTGGAAAAGTGAGTATTAGCAACAGTGAGTTTCATTGAATTTTGTGCAGGTTGGGTTTGCTTTAATTAAAGTTACTAAATATATCATAGTTGATTAATATGTTCACCTAGGACCTTTATAACCTTGTGTATGATAACTGTATTACCATTTCATATAGGACTAGAGAGCAGCTGATATAATGCTTTTGGGCATGAACTGCTATTTTCTCTAATAACTGAGACCTTTCTGCAACAATATGCAAAACTTCACTCTTTGTATTAAAAATAAGAKAACTGTCATTATTGATTCTAGCGCAGCTTTGTAAAAATCCTGACAGCCAAGATCTTAGTCATTATCAAAGAAGCAGGTTCTTTCCTTAGTTTGTGGATGTAGGCTTGCAGTTTACCAGCACAATAAAACATTATTTTGTAATATGTTTAACTGGAACTGAGCTGTACTTTGTTTTAGGTTTTTAGTAGTTTAGTAGTTAGACAACTGGTGTTCTCTTCATTTTTTGTATAAACTAAAACAAACAATTAATTTTTTTTTAAATATTACTGATAAGACTAGAAAACTTGTTCATTTTCGTCAAAATCAATTTAACAAGACTGAATAGATGATTTGGAAATACTTCAACAATAGAGCTAACTTATGTGTGAAATGTGTAAGTATAGTGCTCCCAACTGATGCACAAAGTTAATATGAACAGAATGCCATGAATAAAAGAAAACCAAGAATAATCAATACCTTAACCGTCAATTGGTAGTGGTCAGTATTTGAACTTTCATTTGGAAGAGCAACATAATTCCCATCGTGCATGCAGGTGCACGCAGGTTATAACCCGGTGAAGCACCTGTAGAACAATGTGTGTATTCACTTGGTAATATATTCTTGATTGCAGGGAGTTCAGCCACTGGAAGGTGAACAGCCTGGCCACAGAGAAGAGAGATTTTCTCAAAGCTCCGTTGCCCTTGGCACCAGAGTTCCTACGCAACCTGCGATTACTGGGGCGACGGCCAACCCTGCAGCAAATCAACGAAAACCTCATCAAGAAGTACGGGACCCACTTCCTAGTTTCTGCTACCCTGGGAGGTAAGGAAGGACCGCAGGTGATTACCTTTATCCCTGGGTTAGGAAGTGCTGAGACCTACCAAAAACTAGAAAAAAGTTTCTCAATTTAGCTCTCAGAGGAGCTTACAGTCTGCATC
Source organism: Austrofundulus limnaeus (assembly GCF_001266775.1). NCBI lineage: Eukaryota > Metazoa > Chordata > Actinopteri > Cyprinodontiformes > Rivulidae > Austrofundulus > Austrofundulus limnaeus. The sequence goes on along the minus strand of NW_013952426.1, from coordinate 585,681 downwards.
AAAAAGCACTGCATAGAAATTGCAAGTAAAATACCACAATTTCAATGGGACCCCTGCCATGCACCATGCAGGATCCAACCAGAGTTGTCTCCAGCGGTGGCAATTTTCCACTCATACTTTCCTCTGATGAACATTACACACAACTGCAGGAGTCTCACGAAGCAGCAGAGGGATTGAACTGACCTGTTTCTTTGCATATTTTGCCSTCTTTTTCTCTCTTTGTTGGATTTCTTTTTAGCCCTGATCCCTGAGGCGAGAGGTAATTCACAAAACTGAAGTGCTGGCGGTATTGATTGTGTGCACCTCACAAAAACAAGACCATTGGCTGTTTTATACTCAGTGTGATCACTTTGTGATGTTGATACACTGCTGAGCCCGAGCCGCACATCGCACGCTCCGGCTGTTAGTTGGGTCCGACAGTTAGCTGTTTTAATGTGTGTGGTCTTGTAATTAGTATCAATATTTAAAACTTAGATCATCGATGTAATTGCCAAGTCAGACTTATTAAATGCCTTGCATCCCTTGAAGGAATGCTAATCACCCTCTGCCTTTCATGCCAGARTATTAGACTAAAATTAGTCTATGTTGTGAAATGATGTGCTAGCTATGTAGGCCAAACTTTGAAAATCATATGATATTATAATATATTTTGTGACCTGTTAAGGCCAGGGTTGTGAATTATTGTCAGCTACTACCACATACATTATGTTAACATAATGTCAGAAAAAATCACTGAGATACAGTATAGCCATTTTTATGTAGGCTAAGGTTGTTTAGCTGTAGTTGCCATGTGGACTTAGATTGAGTAAGTTGTAAATGTTCATCTAATGGCTGGATTCTGAAAGTTTTATTAAAAACTGTTTAGTGGTTCAGCTGACACTTTGCTAACAGTCCAGYCTAATGTGCACACATGCAGGCAAAAGCATTATTTCTCTGCCTTTTCACCTTTACTGGGTGGTAATAATAGAGTGCCTGTGACATCATTTTTTATAATAACTATGAATGTATTTTTGTAAAGATATCATTGATAATACATTGTAAAAAACTCATGTTGTTGAGGAGAAGAAACAGGAAGTGATGTCAAAGGGGAATGCCTGAATGTAAACAGAGCATTGCACAGACTATAGAGAAGAATCTGATGTTTATTTAGAATATTTTAATCACTACCATAAAAAGATGAAAAAAGAGTCAAAGTTCAAATAATATTCTTTCAATAAACAAAAAACAGAGAGATTTCTTTCTCAATGAGTTCCCCTTTGATGTTACTTCCTTTTTCACTTTAGCTGAGCAAATTTCAAAAGAAAATGTGCCAATTATGTGACATAATAGGTTAAATCATTTGTATTATACCAAGTTTCTTAAATATAAAAATAATATTTATTTGACTTTTTGTATTTCAATTTTCATGTCACAGGCACTGTAATTTAGATATTTTTAAAAGTTCTTTGATGGTCCTTTTTTTGAGCCACTTCAGTAGAAAACATAATGTAATATATATTAGTTTCTTCATCATCAGTGACTCAATGAATTCTTTAATGGTCTTAAGATCATAACTGAACACTATGTTTTACTCTGAAAGTACCTCACAGATTTCACCCCACACAGTCGTCAGATAGTGGCTAACATGATTTTACATATAAATCCAGAAGACAAATCCAGTTTTCTGACAGCCACTCTATAGTATATGCATCCATAGACACCAAAGCTTGCAGCCATATACATTTTAGAGTTCTCACTCCAGCATCAGTGTGGGAGACAGAGCAGAGATGGATGCAGTGTCACACTGATAGGTAGACTCTACATGTAATTAACAGTCCCAGCTAAATGTGCTGAGCCAAGCTGCATACTGATTAGTTTGTAGCAGAGCAAAAGTGCACATTCCTGGTGTCTGTTTGTTGTTGTGCTTTTGTTCTACTGCTTTCACTCCATTTTTCTGTTTTGTAAAGTCTGCCAGCAGCCTCTATCTGCTCCACAGACTGCCTTTTTTTTTTCAAAAACTAAAGCAAACAAAATGATTTAACGATGCCATGGAGCTTTCAAATGGTATTTTGTTAGATTATGAATTGAGATGAATTGTATTCTTGTAATATTTTTTGATGTGACTGACTCACCAGTCTGTCATTATAAAATGACCCTTCTCTGACCACTTTCAAAACACGTTTTATTGGAAAAATCTACAGAGCGGCATGATTTGACACGTCAYCTAGCTTAATTTTTGTTTTGTTTTGTTTTTTGTAGATCGGTCATGCCACTTATTAAACTGCAAAAACTCGAAGGAGAAGACAAAAATAACCCAAATCTTAACAGGTAGCCTGGACTCCTAATTCATGTCAACAATAGAGATTAACATGTCAAAACACATGCAGGAGATTGTACATGCAAATGCATTTATAACCYCCAAATTAGGGTAGACTCTTTATCATTAGCTCTTCAAAAAAACTGTTCTGTTGGCAGAGCTCAAGGGCTCTGTCTTCTACCTGAATGCTCTTCTTTGTCTTCTATAATCTGTGTTGTTTTTCAACCCATTCAGTTTTCTCTGTTCTTTATTAATTTTTTTAACTATTACGTAACAGTCAAAAAGAAAAAAAAATAAGTACGTCCTCATAATGTGCCCCATCGGGGCACATGACCCTCTATGAACAATAGAGCTAATCAAGCCTATTGTTAGGCGATGGCCCTCTTTTGCATGTGACTAACCTGTTTGTCCACCATGTGGAGGCAGTGCTTATAAGGCTGAGTTCACCTGAAACTCATCAGACTGAAGAAGTCTCTTGGAGGAGAGACGAAACATTTCACTAAAGAAGAACCCAACCAGAGGACCTACTTATTTTTTCTTTTTGTTTTTTTTCTACCTGGATTACTGAGATGCATCAGGACATTACATGACAGTATTTATGAAAGAACTTTTAATAAGGTATGGACTTACTTACAAGCCAAATTTGTCATCTTCATTCTCCTCTTGCTCTGAGTCAGACTCTGGCTCCAACATGTAAGGCTGGATGGACAAGTCTTCCGTTGCTGACATCATTTAAATCGGTCCAATACTCAGCTTTGAATGTTTGTTTACACAAAAAGAAAGATTAGCACAAAAACATGCTTTTGTGTCAAAGCAATGCTTTTATAGTGAGCCTAGTCCCTCTCGGATATGATGTCATACCTCTACAACAATTCTACATTTCTGAAACCAAACACTCTATTCATACTGCTGGAGGAAAGCACAAAAACTTGATGATTCTTGTACTGATTAAAGAAAATGATTACCTGATTAAATGATCGCAGGGTATAAGATATAAGATTCAGTTAATCAACCAAAAAACATTGAGCCTGCCCATTGTCTTCCTATGCAATTCCGCTTGATTTTAATCTCACTTAATTGCCCTGTCTGGGTTTTTTTCCCATTGACATGGATTTTTCTGGTAGAATTTCAACCGAGCCAATCAGCGAACAGAAGGAGGAGTTGTGAATCATGACAATGATTTTCTGTGCTGTTTTAGTCTGCTTGTAGTTTAGCAATGGCAGCGGAGGAATTGAATGAAGCCATTCAGTCTGTGTTGACAAGGCTTACAATTTAAATAAAATTTATCTTGCAAAACCTGCAGCACTCATTTACAGCCGTCTCATTTCTCTCGGTACTTCTACCTTCCCAGTAGGGGATGGTTGTTTGCAGCACTCACAATTTCTGGTTAGTTTCTTAGCTTAGCTTCCTTCGCAGTCGAGCTGGCACACTGCATGTCACAGCCAAATTTTAGTGATTGGGTAAAATCAGATCCAATCATTTTAAACTTCAAAAGAGTCCATGCCTTCAGCAAGCAATCGTTTCTCCATGGCAGAGTCCAGACCCTCTGTATGAAGTGAAGCAAATAGGCTGTTTTTTACTAGACTACAAAACATGTAACACCACTATATAATCATATCCCTGCTACATTACAGTTCCACATAATAAAGACCCCAATTGAATTATTTAAATGTTTAAAAGGATCCATAATTAGTTGTAACATTAGACTTTATTTGATAAACATTGATTTTAACTGTAAAATAAAGACGGTAAAAATACTGTAGGCTGTTTAGTTTTGTAAATTTTTCTAAATATATTTTAACTCGGACCGAGCCATTTTATTTACACAGAAAGCATTCTGGGTAAATGATGATATGGATAGGTCCTCAGTGCAAGTGAGCTATATCCACCCTGAAGGGTAATCTTGGACAATATCTGACAATTATCTCTTTTAAATGAAACCAGAGAGTGTTGACAGAGAGGAGAAGGCAGAAATTATTCAGTCTACAACTGAAATGTGGATGGAGGACAACAGAGCTGCTTTATGGAAGAAGAACCTCAGCTTAGCCTGTTAGCCTTCATGCTGGCGCAGATGCTATATTGTCCTATATGTATTAGCTTGGTGCTAGCGAGACAAACTAACAGGATAAACTGAGGTCCTCCATCCATATTTTCAGTTACAGGCTGAGTCATTTTTGCGTTCCCCTCTCTGTCATGTGGATGGAGGACCTCAGTGACGAGAGGAGAATGTGTAGCAATGACCTAATAAATATATATTAGGGCTGCAACGATTAATTGATTAATCGACGACTAATCGATTATTAAAATAATCGACTTTAATAATCGATTAATCGTTTTCTTTTTGTTTTT
>NW_013952426.1:573921-579920 GCF_001266775.1 Austrofundulus limnaeus | reverse complement strand
AGCAGCTCTGTTGTCCTCCATCCATATTTTCAGTTACAGGCTGAGTCATTTTTGCGTTCCCCTCTGTCATGTGGAGGACCTCAGTGATGAGAGGAGAATGTACAGTATAGCGCTGAGCTAATACATACATATTGTGATAGCTTTGGGGCTAAAGCAGTCAGGCTAAGCTGAGGTTCTTCTTCCATGAAGCAGCTCTGTTGTCCTCCATCCATATTTTCAGTTACAGGCCGAGTCATTTTTGCGTTCCCCTCTCTGTCATGTGGATGGAGGACCTCAGTGATGAGAGGAGAATGTACAGTATAGCGCTGAGCTAATACATACATATTGTGATAGCTTTGGGGCTAAAGCAGTCAGGCTAAGCTGAGGTTCTTCTTCCATGAAGCAGCTCTGTTGTCCTCCATCCATATTTTCAGTTACAGGCCGAGTCATTTCTACCTTCTCCTCTCTGTCAACGCTCTCTGGTTTCATTTAAAAGAGATAATTGTCAGATATTGTCCAAGATTAACCTTCAGGGTGGATATAGCTCACTAGCAGCCTCGCACCGAGGACCTATCCACATCATCATTTACTCAGAATGCTTTGCGTGTAAATAAAATTGCCCGTCCGTGTAATATATTTTTAAACTTTAAACTTTTAGTTTATTTTACAGTCTTTGTTTTACATTTAAAATATATGTTAATCAAATAAAGTCTAATGTTACAATTAATCATAGATCCCTTTAAAAGAAGGATTTAAACGGATGATTTGTCTCCTTTAAGAAGGCACAAGTTTGAATTGTTTCCTGGTGATATCCAGAGCCTAACACTCAGCCTTAAAAAAAGTTTATTTGTTTGGTTTTAGTTGGTTGATGCACATTGATTTAGAAACATCTGGTTATTCTCACTTTAGGTTTTTGAATAAATCACTGTTTCTGCACCTGATTCCCCTAACCAGTTAGGATGAGGAAATAAAGCCACATGCATGTCAACTCGGTTTTTCACAGAATAAATAGAAGTCCAACCTATTTTTTAGTCATAATAAGTCCATCATCAACTTACAGAAGGGAAAAGAGCCATGCAAAATGATAAATTATTTGCATCACAGCAGGCAAACCACAAWACCACAGTAGAACAGCTAAAACATGCCAAAGAAATGTTATAAACAGAACATCACTGCAGTTACTCCAAAGACAACATTGTACTGTCTGAATGGAGGAAGTGGGGAGTCACTAACAATTCTAATCAGCTTTATTCAAGCAGCCTTCAGTTAATAAGACCTTTGAAAAAATCTGTTTTTCTTAAGATCAAAGATTTACTGATTGAATTTCACTCCACAGGCGAAGAGTCACTGACCATTTTCCTGGACAAGCAGAAGCTAAACAAGAAGTCAGAGGGCAACAGCAACACCTCGGTGGTCTCTCTGGAGCTGCTCCATCAGCTGGCAGCTTCCTATTTCACAGACCGAGAAAGCACCCTCAGGCGACTCCACCACCTCCAGATCGCCACCTCTGCCATTAAGGTACCGTGTGTTCATGTTTCCCTCATTGCTTTTTTCTGAGAAAATGACTTGTACACAAACACATGCAGGGGATTGTAAATGCAAATGTCTTTTTTTTTTCATTTCCTAAACGCATCCCTTAGATTCACAACCCCCCAAATTCACAACCAGCCAGTCATAGGGTAGAYGCTCCAACATTAACACTTCAATAAAACTGTTCCTATAGGTTTTATCGATGCTGCGCATATAAAACAAAAAGTGCCAACAAACAATCGCTTTTAAAGATTATTGTCAAGGTGYATGGTTCCAAAGTTCAAGAGATTAAAGAGTGTGCAAGGAAACACRACTTTTTTTGTTTTGTTTTTAAGAGGCAGGCTTGATTAATGGCAGAGTCGATGCACTGTAGCCCTCAAAGGCACTAAGCCATGGCAAATATATGCTTTCTCTTAAATCTCAAAGGGAAGAGTATACCAATCGAGGTACATATTGTTCCCGACTGTCCTCCRTGTGGAACGGGAAGCTACAGTGTGTTTTTCTGTGGGTGAATATACAATTGTGGGGATGGCAATTATTTCCAGTGTTATTTTTTTTCCTTTTCAGTTGAAATAGGCTCACATTATCACATTGTAAGTGATATAACAGGCTTTTAAGCACACAAGCTACTTTTTTTTATTTTTACCTGCAAATTCAGCATTTGACTTATTTGAATATTCAAAATTGTTGCTTAGCCAAAATYTTAGTTTCCCACATCGATAAGAAGAAAAGCACATTCAAGCGATGCATTTTTCACAGATTCATGTAGTGACAGCAGGTGTGTGGGTGTGAGGATGGTCCGAGCCTTTATAATTCAACCTAAATCATAAATTTGACTGGAATGAGTAACTGGCTAAGTGCAAACAATTTTGCATGCACGTCATACATGCTTGATCAAAGTGCCTACTTGCCAGAAAATGCGGAGCTGAGGTTGGCTTTCAGGTCATTTTTGTTTCCAAGAGCACTTTAAAAAAAWTTGAACTCAAAATACAGGATTGCTCTCGCCCACAAAGACTTGAATAATTGTACATGACAAATGACAAGCCCAGAGGCAACCCAGATTTGAAGCCAATAGCTGTTACCTTGAGGGAAAAGTGAGTTTTATTAAAAAAAAAGTGCATCCTTTTTTACAACACATCAGCAAAAATGAATCTAAGTGAACACAGAAAACTCAGTGATCTTTCTAGTTCCAACACAAAAAAATCACAGCAAACTACCATAAAACATTTTGTTAAATAATTTGTTGTCTTTTCTGCCAGAATTAAAGGCAACACCTTTCCACAGTTAGAATAAAAACATTAGTCTCTTAGTCTGAATGAATTAAAATAATAAAATATACTSAATTTGTTATTTGTGAGGAAAGTGAGTAACTAATATATGGGATTTATTTTTTTTTTACAAAGCTGTCAACTAAAGCATATAWGTGAGTGGCTGCTAAGATCTGTTTCCTTTTTATTCTAACCATGGACACATTTCTGAAAGACACATGGAAATTTAGATGCATGCTACCTTCCAAGTGTATCACACAGCATGTTTTTAGTAAAAATACTGCACACATTATGAATAATTTTGGCAATKCTATGGATTTGACTGGAAAATTTGGAGCAGTTTGCCACACTAACATTTAAATTATTAAATAGTGCTGCTGAGTGCAAAGTAATAACAGTAATAACTGTTTAACTGTTAGAAAAAAGTCTAAATAACCACTGGACATATTTTAATAAAACTCCGGTACAGTCATTATTGGCTGATTCAACTAATTCTCTTTTGGAGCCAACCTAATTGGCAATGGTTGCCATAGCACACACAAACAATGCTATGCTTCAGAGATGTTGTGCTGAGATTTGGTGTGGTCGTAGGGTCATTCACAACAAATAGTCTAAGAACTTACACGTTAGACAAGATTTCTCAATATAACATGATCTTAGTCTAAATATTCAATGTTTWCTGGCAAGTGGGTGACATGCATCCCTSCAAGAAATGCTAGACTTGTAGATACACTGATTGACTTTAGGTAAATGTTTTTTTTGTTGCTGTAATAGATTCATTATAAGCAAAARAAAAGGTAAAAGCAGGCATCAATAATATGCTGACCCAAGCATTTATAATGATATCAGAAATAAAATCAAAATTCAAGGATGCAAATGTAATTACTGGTCTCATCTGTAACTATTAATGTTTTTGTTTCAGACAGTTTGTTTAATCAAGGAGTAAAAATATTTACATTAATTAGAAATTGATTTATTTTGAAAGTCATTTACACATTTTTAATTTTTAGTTCATTTTCAGAGTGTAAAATACTAGTTTAAAAATCCACTAAGTTGTTATTATTATTTTGCTCACTAATTATACATTATGCTAATGTTTACTGTGCCTGATTTCATGTGTCTAGTCAATAATTTGAAACCTTGTTTGTTGTATTCATATATGTATTAAATCTATATTTGGCCGTATCTGTCTTCAGTCTCAACAGAATAAACATTTTAGCACATAAAATACTGCATTTATGAATTTGATTTTCCTGTTTTTAAAACTAAGATCTCAAGAATTCAGCAAGATATTTAGCATTTCCACTTTTGATAAAGGGAAATATTTGATTCAGGACAAAATAAAGCATAATTTCAAAAAACCTCAATAATTAATCAGCAATTATTGTCTGTGGAGTACATAAAATGTTTCAACCAAAAATCTCACCCATTGATTTGTGGACCTGGGTAAGCAACAGATCATAAAAGAACCATAATGTTCTGTGAATATGAAGTAAATTTATAACAACTGATTCCAATAAATGTATTGATACAAYGTTTGCTGGTGTTATTTTAAATCAACATATATTTTGAAATATGTCCTGTTTCTTATAGAACTCAGGTTGACTATGATCAAAAATGAACTTGTATGTTACAGTACAATGAAACATACTGTAAAACCTGTAAAACAGGTTTCTTTAGTACCATTACATGATGACAACACACAAACAGAAGACAAGAACTTTTCCAGCAAACGAGTTACGTTTTTGGATAAATGTGTGGATTCTAGTTATGCAGGCCACTTGCCTCATTGTGTTCAGCTTCATGAACTCGTCGTCTAACAGAATGGGACACCGAGTGGGTGTACTTGACCTGCGTCCATCAGTGCTTCTGGGCTTTGTGTCAATGTAGCACCAAGTGGGTGGTGAGAGAAATGTACAACCTTTACATTCACCAATGAAGTGGAGGATCTTTAGTCATGCATCCTGTTTCCCAATAGCAGGAAGAGGAAARATCTTTAGTGTCTATGTGAAATCTACTGATGGGTGCAGAGTGAGGGACACACTCTTTGTGATGGGTAAGAAAGCTGAGAGGCAAAACCTGCAGATAATCGTCAGTCATATACATGTTTGTGATTTGTACAAAAAATGCAGAGCAAATTTCTGAAAGAGCAGTTTCAGKTTTTTTTTCTCAATCTCACACAATCCCTTGTACCTTAAATACTTTAGCTTCAAATTCTAATAACAGTTTTCCTTCACTTTAYGTGTTTCCTCACTTCAAAAAGGTTTTAAAGTCAAAGGCCAGTAATCTTTTTGCCTATGTGTGTGTACATATTTTTGTTTTCTGGTGGGAACAATTTCTGACCATTTTCCCGGTACACACAGCCTTGGGTGTACTTATGGGGACAAAAGCCTGGTCCCCATCAGGGGAAATATAGTTGGTGGGTYAGGGGTTAGGTTTAGAACTAATTTAGGTATGTGCTGAGGTGGTCTGGGCTCTCCCTTAGGGTGAGAAGCTCAGTCATCTGGGAGGGACTCAGAGTAGAGCCGCTGCTCCTCCATGTCGAGAGGAGCTAGTTGAGGTGGCTCGGGCATCTGGTTAGGATGCCTCCTGGACGCCTCCCTGGTGAGGTGTTCCGGACACGTCCCACTGGGTGGAGGCCTAGATGAAGACCCAGGACAAGCTGGAGGGACTATGTTTCTCAGCTGGCCTGGGAACACCTTGGGATTCCCCCAGATGAGCTGGACCAAGTGGCTGGGGCGAGGGAAGTCTGGGTCTCTCTGCTTAGGCTGCTGCCCCCGCGACCCAACACCGGATAAGCAGAAGAAGACAGACGGATGGATGGACGGACTGAGGTGGTTAGGTTTAGAGTAACAGGTCAAGGTTAGGCTATGAGATGAATGGAAGTAAATGCAAAAACTCTAAGAGAATAAGAGTAGAAGTTCAACCGTGTTTGTTTCCCTAAAAATCTTACAAACCATTGTGATGGATTTTAATAAAACTCTCAGAAAGTAAATTTAGTGTATCAAGCTAAACTTTTGTGTTTTAGTAGATGGAACTCATCCCAGATTTACACTTAGAGAGGTAACTGATGGTAGACTTGGATCCCTTCAAAGAGCCATCAAACCATCTCTAGTTTACATTTACTCAACTCGGTTTAGTGAAACCAGTTAATATAACATGGTTAATTAATTCAACACTTTTTTTCAGAATGCATAAACAACTCTTGTCATAATGAGTTTG
>NW_013952426.1:565641-573434 GCF_001266775.1 Austrofundulus limnaeus | reverse complement strand
TTATTTATTTATTTATTTATTTATTTAGTTATTTAGTTATTTATATATTTTTTATTTTTACAAAATGACATTAAGTAGTTTCAATGGCATGACAGTGAGTGCTCTGCTCCAAAATTCACTGAACTTTTCCCCAGCAACTGATTGCTCCTTATTTTTGTACAGCTGAATATTTTAGGGTTGAAGTAAAGTGATGGGGATGTTAGGGAGCACTCCCTTTTATAAACTTCTGTTTTGTTTTTGGTTTTTGTTGTTGTTTTTTTTTCCTTTTTTGTATTGTTTTGTTTTATTAGTTTTTAATCATTATTGTAAAATTTACCATTATGATGTACGCCTGAAGGACATCCTTTCCAGACTATTGCAATGATCTGGAAAGCTAAATACTTTGAATACACTTTGATCTTGATTTGTGACCTTGACCTTAGGGCTGAGGTGATAAAAATACAGTATAATGCAACATGCTGTCAAGTGGTGGTATAAATTAAATTTTGTTAATTTGGTTAATCAGAAGTTATGGTTTGGACAATCAAAGACCTTGTTTAAASCTTGGCCTTAATTTGTGACCTTGACCTTGAAGCTGTAGTGATGAAAAGTGTACACGACATGCCATCTGACATTACATTACTCACAAAAAGTTAGGCATATTTGGCTTTTGAGTGAAATTTCAGGATGAATCTGAAATTCAGTATACACTTTACAGGTCAACTTATATGTAAGTTAATGTGATCTTTTCTAAAATTGTCCAACTTGTCAGTGTTTCAGTACTTTTCACACAACTTGCTGCTCTCAAGGAGCCTAATGGCGAAATTCACAACAGTGGTTTGATTCATGAATCGACCAATACATTACCTGGTTCAATTAGAATTTGCTTTATGACAGTCCTCATAATGCTGTTCACATCTAGACATCATAAGATCAAGACAAAACCTAACAATTGATTAACTAAACATTGCCAAATATCCCTAATGTTTTATGAGTAGTGTATCCACTTATTATTTTGAGCAGATTAGAAGTTATGGGTGGGAAAATATAAGGGTGTTGATCTTTATCACAATACAACATTATATTGATTTATATGGGAGATGATGTGTTTCTCAATATCACAGTCTGTCATGATACAATTAAGATTCCATTCAATTCACAAACCTGTGATCGATATGGTATGATATGATATGATATGATATGATATGATATGATATGATATGATATGATATGATATGATATGATATGATATGATATGATATGATATGATATGATANGATATGATATGATATGATATATGCCCATCTAGCACAATCATTTAGTAAATGTTTGTGTTGGGCATATGATACCAATCCACATTGGGCATATGATGACAATGTGGACCGATTGTTTTGTTTTGCCTTTATGTAATTGAATCATTAATCATTTATTCAATATATTGATACAATGTAGTGTTACTGTCCTAGGACAAGAGAAACCTACAGGCAGACTGATGGGGACTATACCATTATATGTTTGATGGGTGTGTCAAAACATCCCACACAGAGAGCAAAACACAGTATTTAATGTGATACAGCAATGACTGAAGGACTGATAATGTGTCATTTCAATTTTTTTTATATTTTTATATTTTTTTATTTGAATTTACATCATATTTACATATGGAGGATTGAAACTGACATAATTAGAAATAAAAACTGAATTATATAAATGGACCAATATATAAAAAATAACCAGAAAATGCATCATTTAAATTAAAAAAGGAAAACTTTACCTCATGTTTTATAATTTAATTGACATTCATATTTTAACAGCTTACTTCCTATATTAGCACATAATTTAAAAATTACTGTTTTTGAAATATATATTCTTTGTTGTTAGTTTTACTTGTACATGTGTTTGTGTCTCTTAAATATTCAATTTAATTTTTTTATAATTTTTCCCACAAATCTTTTTTTTTATTTCCATGTGTTGCTTTTACATTTCTCTGTCTCTTGTCTTTACTTTACCTTATATGTTGCTGCCTCAGTATGTAAATAAGGGGGATCAACTCCTCTCCTATTGGTCAATAGACATGAAGGAGGAGGATCCATATGCAGATCAACTGTGCACGCTTGTGCTGCCTCAGTTTAGTTTAACTTTAAAAAAATTAGTTTAAAACAAAGTAAAGGAGGAAAACACCTGTGCCTTTGTTTTTGACTAAACTTTAAATTTTAAGCTGAGCTGAGGCAGCACAAGCATGCATTGAATACTGAATTTCAAAATGTAAATTGTTCAGTAAAATATTTGATTTGTAGTGCCCTAGGACAACTTTTGTTGTGAAATGACACTTTATAAATAGTCTGAATTGAAATACCATGTACCACAGTATTTATCTACAATTATACTCAAAAGGAATCTCAGAGGGTCAAGAAGTGAATAAAGGTAAAAACAAATAAGAGGGATAACTCAATTCAATCGTATTTTTTTCCACAGCAAAAAATCCCAACTACTCACTGAATGATTAGCACAGGGCCAGGGTTAATATCAGGTGCTCAGAAAAAATTATATATAAATGACTTTTAAAAGTGTTTCTTTCACGACTGCACTCCAATATTCATTCTGCAAAAACATAAAGAGAACTGATTCAGTGATTTTATGACATAGTGAGTACATAAGATGCAACAGTTGTGCTTCCTTCAGTTTTAAAGCTGATCCTATCTGTATCTCCAACAACAATCTTAAATGGCCTTTCACTTCTTTTGCTGCTCGCCTTTATCTCTTTATCAGTACCTCAGCATCGTCTTTCTCCATAAATGTCTCTCTTTTTGTTAGATATTTCAAAGATTTTGAGATGTGCATCATTCATTGTGCCTTGAAGGGTAACTTCCATTTCTTATGATAATAGATGCAATCTTAATGTGACATGAGTGTGAAGATGTGTAAAAAAAAGACTGTTTTGAGGATGGTAAAGTTGCACAGGCTGCATCCTCTTCCACGTAGACTGACACAGCTGAAGAAGCGCTTTCCCAGAGGCATCCATCCCATCATGCTGTGTTGTTTTGAACACTCACTTAGGAATTCAACTAATAGTCATACATTTTCTTTTCTTTTTATCATTTTTTTCTTGTTTTGTTCATGTATGTCTCCCTTTGTCTACATTCCCCTTATTAGTCTACATGGTGTTATGTGCAGCCTCTCAGCAGGGCATCCTGTGCATAAAGTTTAAAATTTTTATTCACACATTTTCCACGACTTGTGTCTCAGAAGTACTGAAATCCTGGTCACAGGTTTATAGTGTGATGAATATTTCATTGGCCTTGGGTGCAAATATTCTGGGGGCATCTGATTCAGGCAAGCTTTTGTTTTCTTATTCCTTCATTGAAGAGAAAATGCTCCATTTGTTTCCCACCGAGATGCACACATGACTATAAACGGTTCCGTCTTTAGGATATTCAGCATCCTGAGGTGTGCCAAGAGATTGTGGTCCTTTTTTTTTAAAAAGCTCCAGGTTTTTTTTCTTTTGAAGCATACAAAGGCAACAATACTCATCAGTGTTTCATTTTGAACTCAGGTGTAGCTACTTTCTGGTAGAAAGTAAAACTATTTTTGCAGTACATTTATTGTATATTAGGATGGAACAGTTCTGGGTTTGAAACCCTGTTAGGTGAAGTTGGCATGTTCTCTCAGTGCACTTTGGTTTTGTCATGGTATGCCAGTTTCCTCCCATAAATCAAATTCATGTATGTTAAATTATTTAACTTTAAATTGTCCCTCATGTTTAAGAAAGTGTAAATGTCTACTCTCCATGAGTCCCTTTGATTGACTTGTGACCTGTTCAGGGTGTACCCTACCTCTTGCACAGTGACTGCTGGTCATAGGCACCAACTTCACCAACAATGAATTTAAAAGTAAATGCTTAGCATGTCATGAAAGAAAGCAAATTGCCTACCTTGCCTGAATTTAAGACTAAGACCATCTGATGTTGAAAATACTTGAAATACCTGTTTTGATCAAACCTTCAGAATGACATTAGACATGGAAGATTAGTGCATGGGTTGTGTTGAGGAGCTACTGCTACATCATATTTAAAAATGACAAAGTATATCCATTATAAAGTTTGCTAAAATTGAAAGAAGGTGCTGGGTTCGAGTCCTGTTTTAGACCTGAGTTATTCTGTGTGGAGTTTGCATGGTCTTCTCATATTTACGTGGGTTTTCTCTGGTTATTCTGGTTTCCTTTCACAGATGTGCATGCATGCTAGGTTGCCTTCAGGCCCGGGCCTCCCTTGCAAAAGAGGTCTGTGATCTCAAAGAGATCTGCCTGGTTAAATAATAATTAGTAATACAGATTCAACAGTCACAGCTTTACTGCTCTCTGAGTCAACAATACTTGAGGATTCAGATACAAGAGAAGTGCAGCAACTGCGTTTAAGATCTCAGTGTTTTTAATTTATACAATGTCACAAATATTAAGAAAACACTAATACACAATAATGTACAAAGTGATGTTGTTCCACTTGAAAGACTGACCTGCAGGACAGCTCAGCAGGTTGTGTCATATTTTTAGGCAACCAATCAGGCAACACAGCTGTGATCTGGTTGGCATTGTTCCCTCACAGCAAGAAGGCTCAGGCCTCTCTGTTGGAAGTTTGCATGTTCGACTTGTGCCAGGTTGATTTTCTTTCTGTTTTTTTTTTCTTTCTGTTTTTTTTAATACCACCAACCTTTTTTTGTTATTTAGCCTTAAAACCTGCATTTTACAAGGGAATTCTGAAGTGTTCATTGTGACTCTGTGGAAGTTGTTTAGACTTTTTAAATCATGTTAGTGTTTCTGTTGATCCTGAGATGGGATGGGAAGCTGTCCCGGGTTTACCCTATGTCTCACCCAGTGACAGATGGGAAAGGCTTTAGTCCTGTGTGACCCTAAACAGGATGGAGTAGAAAGTGACAATGAACATGCAACCCTATGGTCAAAACTCCTCATGCTTATGAGAAACAAAATAAAGACCGAAAGGAGTTCTAAAGCTGCTCAAATGACATGTTAAATAGTTAAACCTAGCGCTCCTCCAAGGAATGCTAGGCCTTTATAACCTTTTCTGTTACTGTATCGGAAAAATGCAATTCATCATTTGTTACAATGCTTGGCAGCGGCGATTCTAGGATCTCACATGTGAGGGGGCTTAGCCTCCAGCAGATTTCCTAAATCCCATAGCAAATTTGTATATATTCACATACAAAATGAAATAGTTTTGTCGTATTAAAAGAGGTAATACATATAGATTGAATTTGAAACAGAATATCCGATGCCTACATCATACTCGCCAACATCTGCGTTTTTCAATGAGAGACACATGCTCATGTTGACAAGCATTATGCTTGTTCACACCGAACACATTTTGAGCAGCTAAAACACACCTGACGCCTCAAGTTGGACGCACAACGTTCAGACGGGACACAGACTAGACGCACAGCTGAAGAGGGAGGAGCGTCATAGTTTTTTTTTCCCTGTCTGTCTTAATGGGGGATGAAAAAAAAAATGGCTTTGCTTAATTTACTAAGAGCAAGTGAACTTTGCGCACACCAGAAAATTAATTAACCAGATAATTTAGAGGCGGTCTGTTCGGTGAGTTTCACCAGTCCAGGAGCTGCGAGCTGACAGACTATTTTTGTCCTGAGCCCAGTTTAATCAAACACTGACCTGCATCGGTGCTGATACCTCCAGCCAGAACACCAAATACAGAAGGTCGATTTAAGATAAAGAGCTCCTGTCTATATGTTTCAGGTTAGTGGGCAACATTCAGAAAACTGTCATATGGAAAAATGATGCTCTCTGATTGGTTGACGTGGTGCATCGAGCAGCAAAAGTTCAGATTTTTTAACTCGAGCATGCACGAAAAATGCTCACCTACTGCTTCACACTGCGCTAAATGCTCTAGACACGCCGTGAGATCCATAGGCGCACGTCCACTATAGACTTTACATGGAAGCCAGCCGCTCCTGCTGCTCAAAACGCATTCGGTGTGAATGTAGCATTAGTAGAATAAAGCATTTCGGAGGTGGTTCGGGGGCATGCTCCCCCAGAATTCACAGTCCACTGAAAACAATGTTTTTTTTCCAGTCATCTGAAGTACTTTATTACTAAATTCATAGGATTCATGAAACCACCTAAAATCAGTATGTTATGAAGGTAGAAGACTGAAAACTTTAAAATAAACTTTATTTTTCATACTGAGCAGCATGTGTTAGCAGCATATAGTACTTTATTACAAAAGACCCTCTGCAGCATACATTTAGTAATGAAGCAGACTGAGAAACCCACAGAACCTTCACAGGCCTGAAGAGAAAGAAATGTGTGATATACCTATGTAACTAGTTCTTTTACAAAATAAACTACAACTACTTTCTAAAAAAAAAGGTAGTGAAATCATCATATATCCCACAGAGTACCAACAAATGTAAAAATGCAATATTTTTTTCCTGTCCTCTTACTTCTTGTCTGTCAAAATAGTTAAGAATAAAATCATTAAGAGGGAGTTTGCTATACAAACATTTTGCATTGAACTACTTCAACACAATCTTTAAATAAATAAAGCAAGCAAATGCTGTAATTTACAAATAAATACAATCAAATATGTAAAAATATATTTGCATCAGGATCTAATACTGTTGACTATAGTTGCTCTTTGAGGCTAAACTAAAGGGAGCTAACTGTGTGAAATTCACTCACCAAGACTTCCAATGCTCAATTTTATAAAAAGTGATCCGCCCCGGTTAGGGTGGTAGGCCCATGGCCTAGGAGCCATAGAGAAGGCAGGACTTTTCCAACTCAGCCAATGGGAGCCTCAAATGATATACTGTGTGTTGCCCAGTTACATGTCTGCTCAAGCATGGCTGACACAACAAAAGGATCAGCAGGAGGTTCAAGGGTCTTAAACCCCAATGAGGTTACACTTCCTTACTAAATTTGCTCTTTACCTTACACTACAGATTCATTATCATATTTGTGTTAATAACGTCCAGTTCTAATTATGTAGTTCAGCTCACTTTCTGTAAAAAATAAATAAATAAATAAATAAATAAATAAATAAATAAATAAATAAATAAATAAATAAATAAATAAATACATCGAATATCTCTAAGGTGGTGGGCCTTGAGCGACCCTAAAATAGGCCTAGTGACACACTAGTGCTTAGTCTACCATTTAATATGTCAGTATTTTAAACAGGTTTAGGGTTGGGTGCGTAAATGTAAAAAAAATGCAAATGTGTTCCGCTAAAGGACATACCTACTAAATGCTGTATGACTACTTCTCTGTTCTCTTCTTTGATAATACTTGCAAAGTTCCCTCACAAACACCTGCACTGTCTTTCTCTCTGGTATCTCACCTCCCCCTCGTTTCATTGTTCTCTACACAACAGCTCGCACATCGCAGCCAGCTGTGGCTGCAGGTGTCGGAGTAAAGCACAAAGATGCTGATAGTTTTCTCTGCTGTCAGAGGGGCTCTGCTTTATCCTATCCTCTGCCTGCTGTCTCCAAGCCGCGAGCTATCTGTCAAGCACGGGAACAAACACCCCCCCCCCACTCTTATCCATTGATAATGTGCTATTTAAATATATACTGTATAAGTATGTGTGCGGCAGTAAGTAGATCTTTCCTCTCTCTGTTTCCCAGGTAACCGAAACAAGGACGGGCCCTCTCGGCTGCAGTAACTACGACAGCTTGGATTCGGTTAGCTCGGTGTTGGTGCACAGTCCGGAAAATAAGATCCACCTAAAGGGTGAGGCCCCAAACACACACACACACACACACACACACACACACACACACACACAC
>NW_013952426.1:558578-565572 GCF_001266775.1 Austrofundulus limnaeus | reverse complement strand
ACACACACACACACACACACACACACACACACACACACACACACACACACACACACCTGTGTTCAGTCAAACACACAAACATCTACCACATCCATCCACCAGCCTGCCGACCCTCTCACCTCCTGTGTGTAGTAGCTGGCTCGGATGACCCTTTACTTTACGCTGCAGTAGTTTATATGTCTGTTTTCGTCTGACTGGCTCTCACTCTCGTGGGAAATCTGTTATTTTACCAGGCTGGAGATGGACCACCTCAGCCTACTCTGACCTCAGCCTAACCCCTCCATCCACACCTGCAGCACAAGTAATGCTCAGTTGAAAATACAGCCGCTGGCCTTACCTTTTGCTTATACTCATCACCGAACGGTTTCAGGTGGAGAATATTAGTGAAACGGGTTGTGGCCTCTTAGCAAGAAGGTCACAAGATCGCATTTCGGCTTGGCTTCTTTTTGGATGGAGTCTGCATGTTCTCCTCTGCCTCTTGCACAGTGATTGCTGCAGATATGCACCAGCTGCCATGTGATTTGAAAAAGGAGAAGTAAGTAAAGGAAATGGATGGATTGAATATTAGTGAAATACTTTTCTCGGAAAGTGTGGGTGTGTAATTTATGCAGGAGATAGGTCTGCCTATATGAATAAAGCATAAACTACCTAAAGCCTAGAGAGGTAATGTAAAAAATACTATGAATTTTGAATACAAAAGATTTAGCTCTATACTAGAAATGTTTAAATTCTCATCCGGCACATGCTTTATCTGTCTACCAAAGTTAAGTGAAGTTTGCTTTTACTGTTTTTTGTTTAATTTTGCTAGCAGACGATGGGACAGATAAATGACAATGATCTAAGAAGGTATGAACACCTGAGCTTTGTTTGAGTTTTAAAGGATGCAGAATCCCCAGACAATAAAGTTCTAATACAGGAAGATGTGCAGGCAGTTGAGTTAAATGTCTTCAAGAAGGCAAACATTACAAGTTTGCTGTACATAAACAAAATAAGTCTCTGTGTGATTTATGAATATATTACTGTCTATTTGTGCTGTGAGAAAATGGTAATGGTAATTGCTTTGTTTTACCTGACAGAAACCTGTAATAAATGGAGAACAATTTGAAGGCATTTTCTAAAACTGCAACAAAAGTAAGATTCACCACATTTGCAAGTCTAAATGTAAGACTGTTTTAAGAGAATGGGCAATACAACAATAATAATATATATCACGAAAGACATGTGATCATATCAATAAAAAACAATAATATCTATCACAATATACAAATAAATCATTATCAATAGAAAATATGTCAGATAAAATGTTGATACTTTACTGAACTCATTCTGGGGGATGTAGGCAGAAGAAACGTTCTAGCTGCTCATCCTCTCATGACCCAGCTAAGCAAGGTTGTTGGCATCAACTATCTCCCTCATGTTTTGGTAAGCTAGCAACATGTTGAGTAACATGTGCAGTAGCAGTTTTATGTTTCACCATCGTGTCATATAAAATAGAAAAGAATGACGTGAAGTAAAAGGAGAAGAGTGAAAAAGCTCGAGAGGAAATTGTGGATAAAAGAGGAAAGGTCACTTCACCAGTTTGGCAGGATTAATCAGCCCTTTTTTTCCTCCAGGTCCTTATTTGTAGGCTTTAGGTAGTTTATACCTTATTCATATAGACAAACATATCTCCTACATTAATTACACACCTACAATTTTCGAGAAAAGTTTTTCACTAATATTCTATCCATCCATTGATAATGACTGACATTTAACACTTACATTGTGATGCATTTTTCAGCCATATCGCCCAGCCCTAAGAGAACTGGCCTTCTGGTACTTGTTAAAAGATGTGCAGCAGTTTTCTGGACTAACTGTTGGTGATAGAGAGATGATTGTTTAAGGCCAACACAAAAATAAGTTGTGGCAGTCCAGTCCATTGATGATAAAGGCATGGACAAGTGTTTTGAGTTATTTTGGTGAAATATAAGATTTTGCTTTGGCAATTTGACATAACTGATAAAGCTAATAAGATACTACCTTACTCTTGACAGTCCATCAGGGCATGTGCATAAATAAAAAAACAAAGTATAACCTCTTCTGATGGAACGTTTATTTAGCACACATCTTTTAAAAAAATTGTTTTTAAAAAGTCTGAAGCTGAGCAACTTTTAAGCAGTTATCTCCAAATACAGTTCCTGGTTGCTCCTTGCTGGAGGGGTTTTCTGGTACGAAGCAGATAGCTGTCAACTCCATGAATCAAATACATTTTGGTTTCAGTTTAACATTAAATATTGATGAGAACAAATTTGCTTTTGATAAGTATTTGAAGGGTTCTGAAGCTGTGTCTTCTCAATTATTCATGGGCATGGATTTCCATATTTCATTTAGCACCTCAGCTTTTAACCCATCTATCTCGAATTCAGAGCTTAAAAGTGAAATTGTTCTTTTGTCAGAGAGATACACAGGCCCAAAGGGCCAGAAACACTGCAGTGACTTGTTTGATTGGCTCTTCCTGCATCCATCTAGTTTAATTTTTAATAGAGTTCTATTTAGTAATATAGCTCATCCCTGCTGCTTATGAAACAGGAAACTGTAATAGTCAACAATAGAAAAGGGGCTTGTTTCCACTAATTACAATCTTGCATGTCTACAGAAGTGAGAGGGCATAAATCAGCCACCTAAAGAGTCTGAATCCGATGGTGAAGGGGACACACTTTTCATTTTCAAAACTAATAGAACACGCATTTCTCTTTTGATGACTACAAGAAATGTGGTACGATTTATTTCTGTGGAAGCTGATGGATCAGTTTATGAAAAAGTGATAACGATCAAGCGTCTGTCTGTCACGTATATTGGCAAACTCACATCGTTTAGTATTGTCCCTCTCCTTTAGTGATGTAACTGTTTCCTATCATAGATTTCTTTTTGGCAACACCATTTTCTAAGGTCGTCTGATAATCAAGCACATTTTCCATAATGTCCCCTGACAAGTGACTTTGTCCCTTTTTAACTTTGAGAAAAATACAGCCCATTGTTCCTGAAGCACTGCTCTATTATTAATAATTCAGAAGCTAATTCGACTTCTTTTACCAATGTTGAAATGATGACTGCATCTTCAGTGGCGATTGTGGTCGCAGAATACAGAAAGAGGACATTATTTTTAAAGTCACCTCCATTGTTCACATCTGAGCCACGCAACCCTTAAAGTAAAGCTAAAAGCTCAATCTTTACATTGGTATGTGGTATTATCCAAAGAGTATATTGTAATGAGAGGAGTGTTTGCTGTTTTCAGTGTTTAAGTGCCTGTACTGTTGAGAGTTTTAGTCTAATTTACTATTAAAGTTCTTCAAAGCTTTATTTCACCACTAAATGAATCCCCTCAGTGAAAAGACCTTCACCTTTACTGATTTGGTGGTCATTCTTTGTCTGATTTGGAGACGTCAAATCTAGTTTTTTTTTAACAGAATGAAATGTGTACTCCTTTCAGAAAACTTCAGTCCAATCCAAGTTTGAAGCAAAAGAAAGGCAACTTTTTTTTCTTATAGAAAAAAAGTTGAACTCAGTCTGCAATTTTTCATTTGAGTCTAATATATTGAAGTTCATTTACAAGCCACTTATATAAATGCATTAAACTCATCTGTGAGCCATCTGAATCCTACATCAGTAGGAGGATGGGGAAAATCAATGCATTTTGAGCTTGTAAAGAGTTTAGATGATGAACAAGGCATAATGCACAGGACAAGATTTTCTTCCCTCTTTAGCTCACTCTGAGCCTTTTATGTTTTTATTGGTTTGCAAATCCCAAAGATTTCTGACTGCAGAATTTAATGAAAAACAAATAAGAAAAAGGAAAGGGAAAACAAATCATGTCTAGGTCAAAATAGGAAACCCAAAAAACAGGTTGTGTAATCAACAAAAATACAGAAAGATTAGTCTGCTTATCAAAATGCCACTCACCCTAGAAATTTACTTGTAACCACAAAAAAAGCTGATAACATCGTGTCAAATATTGTGCTATTAAATATTCTTGACTATGCCTGATCTCAATCTAAAAGTATTATGCATTTAGCTGTTGTCCTATTCAGTTTTCTTGTTTTTTAACGTTTCCATTGCAAGGCCAGAACCAGTCATGTTAATGGAATGCATCAGTTAGACTACACCTCTAAATAATTAGCATTAGCACAAGCAGCAGTAATGCATAAAAATATCAAATTCTTTACAATAAATAGCTTTGTACATGTTTTAAAAGCGTTAATTTTAGCATTAAAACAGCAATTCTCTCTAACACCTTATTAGAAAAGCATTTGTTTGGCAAATGTATAAATATATAAATGAACAGGTGTTCATATATATATAATATACAATCAAATTCTCAGTATCAGCTGGTGGTGGTAATGCACACCAGTCAGTTTTTTTCCCAACCTCGAATGAAATCTAACCAAATTTATTTGAGACAGTGACCCAAAAGTGTGATTCAAAATGCTGCTGTCGCAATCGTGTCCTGTGAGTTGGGCTTCAACCAGCTGGCGATGACTGACATCTGTTGCTGCCATTGGTCGCTCCCCATGATTCCAGCCCATAAGACCACAACCTGCATTTATGTGCACTATTCAATTTTTTTCTATACTGTTCCACTAAAATAAAGCAGCCTTTTTTTCTGGCCTAAGAATAGCCCTAATTCATTATAAATCAAAGTTTTATAACAAATTAGAAGAGTATTGATGAGATCAAAAGTGGAATCTAAAACAGTTGTCACTGGTGGACATTTCATTCTACAAATGGTACAATGGATGATGTGTTTGTCCTATATTGATTTTTTTTTGAAAATGGAGAACCATGGCAGTGATTACAGATAAACTTTTACTCTGATTCCAGCTAATTAGCTTGATGGCTCCCTTTTCTGGCATTTCATAAATTTTGTCCCAAGAGCCGAGTGGATAAAAATTAGGATGTAGGAGTTGTTTCTGGCTTATGTAGCGATGAGTCAAGTCTGCATTGAGGTATCAATTCTCTTAAGGAATAATTATGGCCGAAACTTGAGGCTATTTTGATTCAGCTGTCTGCATTGAGAGGATATTTTTAAAGATCTTGTAACACTTCCTGTTGGTACTAAAGTTGGATTTATTTTGCGCTGGCTCCCTTCTAGAGAGTACTTCTCCGTAGTTCCTGGAGATCTTCAATCACAAACGAAGTCTTTTTTTCTAATGTAGTGAATCACTTCAGCTACACAGTTGTGATGCGGTGAAGGGACAGAAACTTGAAAGTTTGTGATGCTTGCTTTCCTTTCCAAGATTAAAAAATATATCTATGTGTATTCTGCTATTTGTACAAAAAAAATCAGGATTCCACCATTTTCCCTCAGTCTGAAATCTGACAACATGCATTTATAAGAGTTTATATGTTGCCTATCTTCTGGCTTTACCCTAGTGTGTGCCTTTCTTTTTGCTGCAATCAAAGTGACTGTGTGTGCCACCACCAGCTGAAGTTTTCACACCAGTACTGGCTGAAAAAAAATATAGCCTGATTTTAGCCTCGAGTCAAAGCAGTGCTTTAAAATGGAGTTGCCAAATCAATATAATTTTATATTAAATGTTTTTTCACAGCTTATCGCCTTCTTAATAAAACCTTCAAGGTTATTAGCTGTAGAGCTGTTTTGTGTGTGGGTGTGTGGGTACGGGTAGTGTACCTGAGTTTGTGTGCATCAACAACACAACAGGACTCTAATAAAAGTCTGTTAACAATAGACTGCAGGGTGTGGAGGAAGGAGGTGACTCAAAACACACCAACTGGTACAGAAATGGGCTTGCACACAAGTATGTAGAACCTACTCTAAACACAATCCTCTGTGTTGGTGTGCATTTGGTACAAAACAAGCTTTAACGGAGCTTAAAGTGGACTGTGACGGACGTGTGAAACAAGTGTTCATTGAAGCATAGTGTAGGATTCTTTTCATGCATCTGGTTATTTTCTAAAGATGATGACTAGCGTTGCTACCACATTTTCATGCACAGGTTAAACCTATAGTTTTTTTTTCTTTTTTTTTCTTTTTTTTAATTTGGAGAGTCAGAAGGCATTTTACACCAAAAGCGACAAAGTCTTTGCTGCTTTCTTGGTCAAAGTTGAATTTAGTTTAACTTTGACCCTGATGCGGTGACATTCTTCTTTTTTTTTTTTCCAATAGAGACGGACAACAAGAGGGTTTTTTTTAGAATTATTATTTATCTATTTGTATTTTTAAACCATAGAAATCCAATGTTGTAGCAGACAGAGTGCATGCAAACTAGGAGCTCTCTGCTCGTCCACTCACAGTTTTGAAAACTCTAATTTGTACTCAACTCTACAGTTATTTAAGGTGGAACACAGGGCTCACTGCAGAACTTAGCAATGAGTTCAACGCGCACCGATTTTGGTCTTGAAGCTCCTTTAAAGTTGGTATTGAAAGTATTTTGTACAACAAATTATTGTTGTTTACCCCATTACATTTATTTAGTGACCTACACTGATTCTATTCTGAAGCTGAATACTAAGTTGAAAAAAGTTCAAATGTGTTTAAAATTGATTTTATTTTGATTTATTTTATTTAGATCCACTTTAAAGAGATCTCATGTCAGTTACCATTATTGCTGTAATTATGGCTTTGATGTTCATATTTACAGCTACATTTCTACAGTATATGTTATCTCAGCACGGACAACCTTTGGGGCTGGGTGTTACTATGCAAAATTGACTTTGTCTGAGATTTATATCATGTTATCAAAAACATACCCAGAGTGTTGCTTTGACTCATTCATGCATGTTCGAGAAATCCTTGAATCTCCTGTGGTAGCCATGTGGAGCTGCCTGGTGCTTGCTGGTACAAAGAACCGGCTGTTTGTACCTAGCTCCTCCCTGGAACTCAGTCTGCAGCCAAGCTCCCGCCCCACAGAGTGTTTTTCCCCCGAAGCATAGTTGCGAAGATGCACTGAAGTGGGAGTGTCAGAAATGGTAGGAGCATATTAAAGAGATGCAAAGT
>NW_013952426.1:534545-558538 GCF_001266775.1 Austrofundulus limnaeus | reverse complement strand
ATATATATATATAGTGCTTTCATAACATAGTTACTTATTCTGGTATTGAATTGAAGTTCAGCCCTTCAGAGAGTCCAGCTGTTTTAAAATTAGGCTATATAAAAAGGTTTCACACAAATATTTTCTTTCCCATTTTAACAACTAATAAAATGTAATCTGACTAAACTCAGAAGCCAACAGCTAATTTATACAATGAAACTGCATACACTGTATATTTACATGAACAATGTACAATTCTATTGAAATTTTACTTTAACACACTTTTTGCATCCATATACACACAGAGAAGCAAATTGTTTTAGTGACTATCTTATGCCATTTCAGCCTCATAGTCACAGAACAAATGTTTCACAGTTTGTGTCACTGTCCTCTCAACACACTGTGTAACCCTCCCATATGGCTGAAGCAGTGTGTGTCTTCCAGCGATGCTGTGAACTGCTTTGAAGTAAATGAGCAGTTTAGTTTTATGTGGCAGGTTTGCACAATTTATGCCAGCATCTTTGCTGACAAAGAAGGGTCACAGAGAAGATGTATTTTTTTCTGTCCTACTCCTAAAAATTGTACATGAATATAGACTTTTTTTCTCGCAAGCCTAGAGTGTCTAAACCTTTGCAAATTAAGATGCAAATAGCAAAAACAACAGTCCGGTATGGTCTGAACACAAATACAGTATGCAGGGGCTCAAACTGTCATTAGTGTAAAATTAATCTTAATGAGCATTTTTCTGATGTGTAGCGGGAGGAAAGAAAACCCTGGGGATACTGAGACATGAACATATTTAAAGGCCATGTGCTGCCTCATTAAGAGAAACTCTGTGTTTTTAAGTTATGTCTATGCTGACTTTTACCACCTTGACTTCTACCTCATGTAACTTTGTCCTCAATCCCAAAGAGCTGTGAGAGTGTTAATTAAGAATACTTGAATAACCCTAGATAGTCTTTTTTGTCCTACATTAAAAAATAGATCTTTAAACAGTTGGCTGTATGTCAGAACAGGGAAAAATGCCACACCATTAAAACAGTGGTTTGTCTAAACTGCATTGCTGTTAAGCAGTAAAGTCATCTGTCCCAAAAAGATAACTCAATCATGGTTGTGATCTTGTTAGAGTTAGCTCAGAAAAAGGGATTTCCCTAATACATTTTCTTCAAAGTGAAAATAACTTTGAAAAATACAGTAGTTTGCAGTTATTTTATCATTAAATTGTTCTTATTGTATTTGCTGTTTGGCTAATTGTCTTTGCCAATGTAAAATTGTGCATGTGATTGGCATGCCTTTGCCTGGATTTAGAGTGAGAATATTTACCTATCCTGTGAAAACATGCTGCTTTGTGAAAGTTTCTGTTTGAGAGGCTCTAAGTATCGTGGTTGTTACTTTTAGAGCAAGCAGGGCCGGCCTTAGCCAATTTGGCACTCTAAGCCAAATTTCAGGTGGCACCCATTGTGCAGTTTTTTTCACTGCCAATTTACACACATTCACGTACAAAAGTAAATAATTTTTGTTTGTATATTTAGAAAGCAGGTTGTCCATTTAAAATTGTTACCAATATAGTTTATTACAATATAGTTCAAATCAGAAGTCTACCTCATACCTGCCAACATCTACTGAAACCAATGAGGAACAACTGTTCGTGTTAACAAGCAGCTGTGGAGTGAAGCAGTTCTAGGGGGACCCAGAGTTATACTCTGCAGAAAATTTTGTAAAACCTCTAATTAAAACTAGGCATTTTCCAGCCATTCAAAGAGCATTTAATTAAATTATTGAGATTATTAAAGTGACATAAATTGAGGATTTTAAAAAGGGAGAACTCTGAAACCTGAACTTTATCTGCGATCATAACTGAAACTTACTTATTTTGTTTTCTGTTTACACACAGAACACCATCAGATAGTCCCAACTCCATCATATAATACTTTTATCCCAAAATATCCTCTGTACCATATAACCTCATGTAATAAAAAAGCAGCTGAAAAACTAACAAAACAAGTTACCTTCATAAATGTGAGTGATTATTCTACAGGCTAAATCAACTCAACCATGATTAAGTTATAGAATTTATTTTTTGTCCTCCATGTGTGACGCCCCCTAGATGGACAGCACCCTTAGCATTTGCCTAAACCACCTATGCCACTGGCCGGCATTGAGAGCGAGAATTTCTGAACTGTCTGGCTATTTGAGAGCGTTTCTCACCATCAGATGTCAAGGTAAATTATTTCAACGTGTCAGTCTTTGAGTCTTTTTATTATGAAATAAAATACCATCAGCATTCATTGAAAGGTAAGCCAGGTGGACAAAGCAATAAGCATAATTAATAATGTATTCCATATTGTAGCATCAGGCTTAAAAGATAAGTTGTGGAAACAGACATTGCCATCTGAAGAAAAAGTGGCTACAATATAACAAAAAACAACAAGAGGGCAAAAGATATCAAACAAAGAAGAAAATTATATTGATTCTTATCCCCCAGGCATAAACATGTTCTAATACCATCTAAAAATCAAATTATAAACACATTAAAATAGAACAGCAAAGACATTTTAAGGTTATAGTTTAATGAAGTGGCAGCTGAAAGCACAGCAGCTCACAGTGAAGGGTTAGTTTTATGTGTGGTGTGTAAGGTCAAACCTCTGTGGAATAATGTTGTTTTTGGGTAAATAAAACAAGCTCAAAGCTGAAAGTGTTATAGATGCAAACATTATAATAATGTCATTACCACTCCCACCCATGCCCCTTATTCCTTGATGCAAATTGTGGAATTTAAAATTATTGATACAGTTTTTAGATGATGACCTGGTAAGAAGACCTAACATTAGCACATCAAGCTAAAAACAACAGGTTTTGTTATGCATAGGACTCAATGCAACAATGCTTTCTTTGAATCCATTAGACCTTGGCTTCCCTTCACTTCTGGTACATACACGGCTTTCATGTTTGCCTTCCTCTGATGCTTCTTTGTGAAGCTAACACAACAACATACGAACATCATAGAGGTGTTTAATTGCTAATGGTAGGAGTCAGGATTTTATATGGGCAAGTTTTAAAAAAGATACATTAAACATTTCATCTTCTTTTGCCATCCTGCTAGTGTATTTAAGTAAGAATAATTTAATCTATCCACAGACTAAAACACAACTCCCTCAATTTTGTAGATTTTACCTTCTTATAAAAAGCCTTATTAAAGGCTTAACATACAGACTTTATTARCATCACTCAGCTTTACATGGCAAGACTTTAAAATTGTTGGTTGATTGTCAAAACCTTGGAGTCCTTGCACATGACAATAAAAATYCTAGATACAGTATAACAGGTTTTGTCCTACTGTGTTGTGGTGTACAGCCCCAGAGCAAAAGACAAAACACCACATACAAACAGATTTCACTCACATTCAGATGTCTGACAGRAACTCTCACAAAACCTCTCAGGATTGAACATGAGTTCAAAGTAAATAAACACGGCCGACTAGGAAGAACAATGGCGATGTTTTGTGGACTATTTAACTGTGAAAAAAATACAGAAAAACCTCTCTGACAGACCACCATGGCAAGTGTTTTCATTTCAATTCAAATCAGTTTMTTTATAAAGGACCAAGTCACAACAAACATCATCTCAGGGCACTGTACAAAAAAAAATATCTAAGGAAGCCAGCAGATTGTGTTGAACCTTCACTTCATCACAGTCTCCCATCCTGAGAAGCACATTGGCAACAGTGGACAGGCAAAACTTCGTAGTAACAGGAATAAACCTCCAGCAGAACCAGACTCAGGACAGGCGGCCATCTGCCTCAACCAGCTGGGCTTTGGGAGACAGGAAAGAGACAGAGAAATGTAGGACTGATCCAGGTGTATTTTCCTCTTACTGAGAGACAAAGCAAAACAAATGCTATTGATAGAAATAGTTACCAAAACATGTAGAGTAACTAAAGACAACTGCAGAGTGAGGAAATGTAGTCAGTTTGTCCTCCAGCAGTCTAAGCCTATAGCAGCAGAACTAAGGAATAACTAAGGACACCTAAATCTAACTATAGGATTTATTAAAACTTAAAGTCTTCAGTCTGGTCTTAAAGTAGACAGARTGCCAGCCTCACGGACAGAAACTGGAAGTTAGTTCAACAATAGAGGAGCTTGATAATTGAAAGCTAATCCCAATATCATGTTCGAGCCTTTGTAACAGAAATTATGATCAATTGTATCAAATGCAGCACTGAGATCTAACAAGACAAGTAACAACACTACTGTTTGAGGCCATGAGAAAATCATTGGTAACTTTCATCTGTGCTGTTTCTGTGCTTTGATGAGCACTAAACCCTGACTGAAACTTCATAAACAGTTTATTTCTGTCCAGATGTTCACACAATTGATTTACAAATATTTCTTCAAGATTTTTTTAGATAAACAGGAGATTAGATATAGGTCTATAATTGGTCTGAACTCCCAAATGAAGATCAGGTTTCTTAAGTAAAGGTTTAATTACAGCAACCGTAAAGTTCTGTGGCATGTAACAATTCATTAGAGATGAGTTAAGCAGATCCAAAATGGAAAAAAAAACCTCTTTGAACATCCTGTTTGAGTTTGGATCTAGCAGAAATGATGATGGTTTGATTATTTTTGGCAACTCGGAAAGTTCAACAGGACAAAATCAGTCCAAAYATAGATCAGGTTTGCAGGTTTTGCTTTTTGTATTTTGGATCCCCCTCTGTGTTTCCGTCAGCTTGCTTTCCGATTGGTTACACGTCACATTCAACAGACTTGAGACTTAAGCTTGTTTGTCCTCGAGGAACACCCCACATACTGGGATATCGGACCAAGACAATCCAACATGTTGAAAATCCCCARTTTGAGATCAAAGTGGTCCTGACATCCTTCTGAGTCGACTAGATCATTATTAACACACCACGCACAGCAGGAATATCTATTAAGATTATCTTTAGAGCCATTAGGATAAGCAGGGCTTTCTTACGTTGTTGGAAGGGCAAAATCAAAAATCAACACAGTTAACTTGCCGTGTGAACCAGGCCTTATTAAATTCATAATTTTCTGAAAGTATATTGTCTTTGACATTAACTCGCTTACAATCTAAATCTATATATGGCAAATGTTTCAAAAACACATATGGGACTGCCTCAAGTAGGATAACTAACATTTTTAGAATTCTATTTATTTTCATAAAATTCTTGTTGCTGGAAACATGGTCTCTGCCAGAAGTCTAGAAGTGTACAAATGCCTGTACTGTATCTGTAGCCCCACTTTTTGTCAGAATGACACCATTGCCTGCTCACAGCTGCGGGGTGGCTTTCCCAAAGGGAATCCAGGAAAACCTCTAACAGATCTTCCCCCCACAGCAGCCACTATCGAGCCTTTAGAAGTTTTGTTGGAATTCCTTCAATAGCAGAGAGCAGGGCCCTGGGACAGATGCTGCAGGACACTTGTGAGCTCCTGCAGGGTGAGAGGTCTGTCAAGGGCCTCCCTCTGCTTAGGCCCAAGTCTGGGCAGTCACTGAAACAAATTCTCAGCACACAAGCTGTCGCTGCAAAACACATAAATCACTTGCCAAGTTTCCCACTGATGCCTGCTCTGACATCATGGCTCTACATGCTTCAAAAGTAAAGGTTTCAACAAAACAGATAGATATGAGAATAGAAGGGGAGCCAGATGGAACTTTATCCTGTGGAAAGAAAATAAAAAAAATGTCGTTGTGGCTCTGGAGGCTTGTTGCCCTTTTAACTGACAGACCTATTGGATATAACTCCCTCAACAACAAACAGGTCTTATCTCCTCCCAACATTACTGCTTTGCACTTTTCATACACGCACAATGCCGTCAAATGTTTGAGAAAGAGCACAAGACTATCTCAAGAGAGCATAAAATGACTAAACTGAGGTAAATGTGCATTTCATTGTGTGCGACCGTTCTGCGGAAAATTCAAGTGTCACTCAGATGGAAACGTCACAAGTACAAAAGGAAAGGACAGGTCTAAAAAAGAGTGAGCACAAAGAGAGATGGAAAGCGTGTGATCCTACAACATCTGTGCCAGTACGCGTATTCTTGTGAATGGTATGCTGATGTTTGGCCAGTGCTGAGGTCTGGGAAGAAGTAGCACGGTCCAAGGGTACCGACTCCTGTAGGGCCAAAAGTGCATTTCAATGTAGTGGACTCAGCACTCAGCAAAGCAGACTTCCTAAAATGAACACACACACACACACACACACACACACACACNCACACACACACACACACACACACACACACACACACATTCAGTCACTCACGGATACACCAATAACTGAGGGGTGCTGATCATTGGTTTGACTTAACAGCTTCAAATTGCCCAAAATGAACAGTGTGTCCTCTGCAGGAGACTGAGAGATAGAAAGAGAGGAAACCTTGGGGCTGCTATTTATGGTCTGTGTGGTTGATGGGAGCAAAGCCTCATGGGTAATGACCCTGATTGCACTTATTGAAAAAGAATACACCTACAGGTTTTTTGTGAATCTAATGATGGTGACTGGAAACATGGATAAGAAGAAATAATACTGAAGGTTAAACGAAATAGATGAGTTTTTTTTTCTTTTCTTTATTTAACACTTTCCTACCAGAATGGAGCAGTGGTGAATAATGTCACCTTCCAGCAATTAGCTTCTTGAACTTCCATGTAAAGATTTTATTTTATTTTTATTGAAGTTATTTATTTATTTTTGTGAGTGTATTTGCATGGGTCTTAGACATGTACCTTTTTTCAAAGAACATAAAAATTGATGCACTGTTTATTCTTCACTGGTGAACGTGTGAGCATAAATTGCTCTATGTTACTACAGACTGTGAACTGACTGTATAACACCGGCTGTCTCCTTACAGTAACTGGGTATGGAATTTAGCTCTGTGCCAAAGCACAGAATAAGAATATTACCTGTACAAATTTGGGTTGAGTAGTATGATGAGAAAATTGTATCCCAGGTTTGTAAATGTAGAACTTTCACTATATAAAATGCCGACGATAAAATATAATTATAAAAAAATGACAGTGAATGCCCGTCATTTGTAAACAGCAAAAAATGTTTTAAATTAAAAATGCACGAATAATTTATGTCTTGTGTGGCTACTTAAAGTATCAGTTCATCTGTGTAGTAGTATTTTCTTCATAGTAATGTAAGTCCAGCRTGTCTCATGTATCCAGTTATAATTTGAGTTGAGCCAAAAGTAAATTACACCAAACCTTGGTATACATAAATAAGAAAGATCATGCATATTCACTATGTGTAAATATGYGCTTCCAAACTTCCAAACTTATAAAGGGCGAAATAAAAGACGCTTTGCATCAGAAATATTTTCAAAATAAACTGTAATCATTTCATTAGTTGGATAATTTCCGTCAGCTACTCAGTCCAAAGTTTGACTCTTAGCTCTTTATCTGTGTGTAATTAAACTTAGTAACTCTCACTTTTGAGAATTGATGGTTGTTTGATTCATTAAGATAATAAATGATTGTCCTAAAACTTAATATTCTTTTTACAGAGCAGCATGTAATTAATGTGGCACCAGTGTTAGAGTAATTAGAATCTGACTTCAAATAGGTAAATAATGAATCTGGAAGTGGGCAGTTGGTGGCCTGGGKGGTGTAATACAAAGTGATCAGGTTTTGTTTTTGCCTTTTTTTAACCCATGTTGTTTTTTCTTGTCATGTTTGTGGTTTGACTGGTAGCAATTGTGATTTTGATGCTGTCAGAGTGATTCACAGCCCTAGATTGAACAATTCTAGCTCTCTATTTTATCAGCTGGCAGTTTTTTATTTGACTTTTGCTGTTGCATTGCTCATTTTCATGTCACATTACCACCAAACACTGTCAGCCAAGAGAGCGCATGTGTTTAGTGATCAGTTGGCAAAAATGCAATGCAGCATTCACAACTAAGATTTAATTAGTCTAAATAAACAGGGGTCTTGCACTAAAATAAAACATACACAAAAAATAAGCGTAAGATTGTCAGACATGAAACACTACTTTAGTCTTTTAGGTATGGTACATTTAGTTAGTTGTAATTTGTTATTAGTGTCATTAGGTGGGTGAATTTTGTATGTCACACCATAGTTCTTTAAACAGGAGCTGTTTTAGGTATAAATCTATTAAACTACCTGATGTGCTTTCATTAGTATCTAAAAATGGGATAACCAGCACTCCAGAAATATACTATTGTTTTAATAAGGGCAGAAAACAGGACGCGTTTTGGCTACATGCCGTCGTCAACTTGTCATCAAGAAACAAGTTGATGATGGCATGTAGCAGAACAATAGCATTTTTTGGAGTGCCGGTTATCCCATTTTTTTTTGATCCTTCAGAACCAGGCACCCATTTACTCTCTTCCCTTTTTTTATAAGAGAATTTGAGTTGTGTGCACTATTTTTTTTTTCTTTCTTGATTATCTGACTGGCTAAAATAAACAAATTAAGTTTCTGGTTAAATTCCAATATTAAAATATACTATTTAAAATGATTTATAGGGCTTGGATGTATCAGACAGTGCAGTCATTTTGGCTCATTTTGACCATTATACTGTAAGTCCATTCATTCATTCGTTCATTTGTTCATCCATCCATCCATCCATTCATTCACCCATCCTCCCTCTGATGCTTATATGAGACTAGGTTGCAAGGACAACAGCTTTGGCAAAAATTCCCAGACCTGCCTCTCCGCGGCTCCCTCCTCCGGCTCATCTGGAGGCATTCACAGCCCAGCTGTGAGATATAACACTTCAGCCAGTCCTTGATCTACACTGTGGTTTCCACCCAGTGGAACATGTCAAAAAAACATCCCTAGGAAGCKGTCTGGGTGGTGTCCTTATCAGATGTGGAAACCAACCAAATGAGCTCTTTCTAGTTTCAAGTTTCATCCAGCTTTGTTTTTGCAGTCTCACTCTTTTGTTTACTACTTACTGGTTGTGAGAATTAGAGCATAGATGAACTGGTAAATCGACAGCATTGCCTTTTGTGGTCCTGTGATGRACTTGCAACCTGTCCAGGGTGTACCCTGCCCCCCGCACAGTGACTGCTGGATATGGGCACCAGTGACYCCCTTGACCCCGAAAGGAAGAAGTGGGTAAAGATAATGAAGGTTGAATGAATATCTGAGAATAATTAAATTTCATTGCAGCTAGTTTACAATGCAGAGGTGACAATGCATTGGCTTAGAGGGCCATAGCTTCAGATTTAAGCACTAATATTCATACTATTTAATAACAAAAACTGTTCCTGTGTTGGAGGTGCTCACTCAGTGGGGCCAAATCTGTGAAAAGCAGCTGTACAATCCAAAGTCTTCATGCTATTGCTTAAAAACCAAAGTTTTCAACAAAATTCAGCTATAAGCTGAATTGTCCTACCCAGTACTGTTCAGTACATCCTCTGGCTACTCTTTTTAAATAGATGAACCACTGCCCAAGCCTGCAGTCTAACAGCATATAACCTGCACCTTCATACAACATTGCAACCAAAACTGTGAGCCATATTGCTCCCTTTTCAAAATGATTTGGAAAATGCTCAATTGTGCTGTGGCTTTAAATTATGTAAAAAATTATTTGAACACTATACTACCCWAACATTTTATATGATTATTAAAAGTAAGTGTTATTTAGTTTGGATCAGTA
Organism: Austrofundulus limnaeus; assembly: GCF_001266775.1. NCBI lineage: Eukaryota > Metazoa > Chordata > Actinopteri > Cyprinodontiformes > Rivulidae > Austrofundulus > Austrofundulus limnaeus. The sequence goes on along the minus strand of NW_013952426.1, from coordinate 548,913 downwards.
TATGTGCGCCCCATTATGAGCATGGCCTGCATTCAGCTGACTACTAACACGGTGCTGCAACAGCATGTGTGTCAAAGGTGAAAAGCAGCAAGGTGAGAGGAGGATGACTCACCAACAAGTGCCTACCTAACAGTCAAGCTGAACAATTTGTCCTCATTCTCACTCGACACTTTGATTACATTCTGTGTACAAATCATCCATGTTTTTTTGAGTAAMAGAACTGATTCTGCACAAAATAATTGTGCAGCCAAATGATGCTTAAGCAGCACACTTACTCAGTGCACTTTGTAAACAGATGCTTGAAAGTTTGTTTTAGTGTCATACTTTTGTACTAGCATGATGATGTTCCTCATTCCTCTTGCATGCCAAACATTTGAAGAAGGATGTTGCATAATTTGTTAGTACTTTGAGTATGTGTTGGTGGAACCTGTCAGCTACAACCACACCAAGTTTTATTTTGTTCTGTAAAATTAACTGGGTTATAAGCTTTTTTAAAACTCACTAATGTTGATTAAGTTTTGAAGCCAACGTATAGTTAATCAATTGTAGCAGCCATTAATTATTTTTTTGTTTAATATTCATCCATCCATCCATCCATCCATCCATTTTCTTCCGCCTATCCGGGGTCGGGTCGCGGGGGCAGCAGCTTCAGAAGGGAGGCCCAGACCTCCCTCTCCCCACCCACTTCTTCCAGCTCCTCCGGGGGAACTCCAAGGCGTTCCCAGGCCAGCCGAGAGACATAGTCCCTCCAGCGTGTCCTGGGTCTTCCTCGGGGCCTCCTCCCGGTGGGACGTGCCCGGAATACCTCACCAGGGAGGCGTCCAGGTGGCATCCTTACCAGATGCCTGAGCCACCTCAACTGGCTCCTCTTGCCGTGGAGGAGCATCGGCTCTACTCTGAGTCCCTCCCGGATGACCGAGCTTCTCACCCTATCTCCAAGGGAGAGCCCAGCCACCCTGCGGAGGAAACCCATTTCGGCCGCTTGTATCCGGGACCTCGTTCTTTCAGTCATGACCCAAAGCTCATGACCATAGATGAGGGTAGGAATGTAGATAGACCGGTAAATCGAGAGCTTCGCTTTCTGACTCAGCTCTCTCTTCACCACGACGGACCGGTACAGCGCCCGCTTTACAGCAGACGCTGCGCCAATCCGCCTGTCGATCTCCCGCTCCGTTCCTCCCCCATTCGTGAACAAGATCCCCAGATACTTAAACTCCTCCACTTGAGACAGGGCGACCCCCCTGACCCGGAGAARGCACTCTGCCCTTTTCCGGCTCAAGACCATGGCCTCGGATTTGGAGGCACTGAGCCTCATCCCGGCCGCTTCGCACTCGGCCGCGAACCGCTCCAGCGAGAGCTACAGATCTCGTTCCGATGAAGCCAACAGGACCACATCATCCGCAAAAAGCAGAGATGTGATCCTAAGGCCATCAAAATGGATCCCCTCAACACCTCGACTGCGCCTAGAAATTCTGTCCATGAAAGTAATGAACAGAATCGGTGACAAAGGGCAGCCTTGGYGGAGTCCAACTCTCACCGGAAACGAGCCCGACTTACTGCCGGCAATGCGGACCAGACTCTGACACCAGTTGTACAAGGACCTGACAGCCCGTATCAAATGGCCCGGTACCCCATACTCCATTAATATCCATTAATCCATTTTCTTTTACCTGCTTTTTCCTCTCCAGTTTGCATGAAGCTTGTACTTTTCTCCAGCAGTATGAATTAGAGGCGCGGTACACCTTGGACAGGTCGCAATTCCATCACAGGGATACATCGAGACAAACAATACAACCATTTATGCACTCACTCATTCATGCCAAGAGGTAATTTAGAGATACCAAAGACCTTAACATGCTTGGTTTTGCTTTGTGGGGGGAAACTGGAGTACCCAGAGAAAACTTGCATGCGCACATGGAGAGCATGCAAATTCTACACAAAAAGGTCATAGGCTGTGAGATAAATCTGTAACAACTGTGCTGCCAAGCCACTTTTCAATAAAATCCATCCACTGTTTTGCTGACAGACAGACAAACAAGTATTCATGAGCACACGCGCAAGTTTTTAGTTCTATACTTATTAGGCCCATTCGTTAACTTCCATTCATTTTCAATCATTTCCATAACTTAACCTTGATGCTTTACCCTAAACTGAACCACTCCAGTACATACATAATCCTAACCTAACCTAAACTCAATTTACACCTTAGTCCTAAACCTAACACCCAACCCAACAATGAAGTTTAACCATTTTAAGGCTTGTCTTTGGTCCCCAAAAGGACTACTGGCCTTGACAAGGTAGATGTGTATACAGAATGGTAAACAGAAATGCATACACACACAAAGGCTGTTACATGGTAGCCTGCTTTTCATACCTGTGGACAACATCTTGTCCTTAAGAATTCTGCTTCTGTTTGTGTCGTGTTTTTTGTCTCATAATATTTTTTTTCTTCTTTGCTTTTTACAGTTTCAAACAAGAATCAATATTGTAAATAATCCCATAGTACCACATTTAACTTTGGGGCTTAAACCTAAAAGTATTAGTTCCACCACAGAGCATATCTTCAGTATCAACATTCTGGGTTGACCCATTAAACAAATAAACCAACATGTCTCCATGCTGTATATAAATGACATCAAAACTTTTGGAGGCAAGAGTTTTTTTTTTTTCTTTTTTTTTCATAATTACCTACCTCAAACTGAAGCAACTCCTGGCAGTTCCAGCACTGCCAGCAGTTGCTTTTGGAACTGGCGGGTCCACACACCTACTCCAACRCCCACACACACACGAACACTGACTAGCACACAGAAAAGTCTTTTTTTAAAAAGATCTCAAAATACCTGCCAAAGTGAGGAGCAGTGAAAAATGTGACTAATTACATCTCTTTCCAAGCCACTGAAAGAGTAAATACCAAAGAAGAGAGATGAATATTCATAGTGGGGTACAGTGGGATTGACTTGGCTCTTGAAAATCATCCAAAATGAGCATGTGAAGCAAAGCGAGAGGCAGCTTTTGATACTAATTGATCAGTATTAGACAAGCAGACGGGCAGAGAGCGGCAGGTATGGACTAACAAATGGTTTCAGGAAAGCAGTGTGAGGCCCACAAAGCAAATCATTTGAAAGCTGTTTCTAAGAGCTGTCGATACTCAAACACACCAGTTTATGATCTGACTCACTGGGGCCATGCAGTCATAGAACTTGGCATTAGGACACCACAATTTTAATATAATTTAAATGATGAAAGCAGTGAATATGTTTTTCTCCCTTTAAATAATGTAAAGTTCCCAGTTATACCATTGGTTTGATTCAGTATTTAAAATGTTAAAAAGGCTTTTAACTCTGTCAAAAATGTCCCGACTTTCACAACATAACTGTTCTTTTTTTTTATTTCAGGTTTGCAGGATGTCCTACCAGAGTTCCTGCGTGGCCGTTTTGTGGAGGCGGCCCTCAGCTATGTGGCGTGTAACTCCGAGGGTGAACTACTCTGTCGCAACAACGACTGCTGGTGCCGCTGCTCACCCAGATTCCCAGAATGCAACTGTCCCTTTGCTGACATCAAAGTCATGGAGGAGAACTTGGAGAAGAGCAAAGCTGCCTGGAACAACCTCAACCAAGAGTTCATGGAGTCAGGTACGGGTGGCTGATGTTTACAATTAACCCTGCTTAACTGACTTTAAACTTCAGTGGTAAACTCCTTTTTTTCTGGTGTCTAAAAATGGGATATTGGTTATATTAATGACATTAGAGGGACTTTTGGTCTACAGTAGAATTAGATTCACAAAGTGTTTCAGCTTAATGGAGATGACATAACTTTTTGATAACTCAGTTGCTGAGAGCTGTTGGGTCGTAGGTTGCATCGTTTTTAAACATTGGATCAAATGTTGACCAAGATTAAACATTTTAATCCCCAACTCCCCCCAATAAATAAGTAAACTAATGCCTAATTCAACCACGGTTTGACTGGATTAGACTTRAGTTGTGTTATTCTTTCACAGTCCAGCTTTAAAAGGCAGGAGTTGACTAAATCAAACTTTTCTGATACGCTGTAATAAGAAAAGATATGGCTGTAAAACATAATTTGGAAAACAATTGTTTTTAGCCTGGTTGTATTTATCAGTAACTTTAGTTTGCCCTAAACATTGAGTTTGATTTACTAAAATAATAGTAGTTAACTGCCACTAATAGCAGCTAGCACCACCTAGCAAGCTCCGACATAAGTTGCGTTTTAAAATAAAGCAAATTTTGGGTTGTTTAGTTTGGTTGCTCTAATTTAACAAGTTCACAATTTTACACCGTTTTTTGGTACTAAACCAAGTATGCAGGATCCCATTGAAAACCCAAACCTACTTAGTTAAAACTATACTGAATTGGATGTGTCCAAATTTGACCCAGTGCTGGTTTTCAAATTGGGTTGTTTTTAATTCTGAAATTGCAGATGTGTAACTGTAAAACTGATGAAAGATGGAGACGGTGTAATGATGGAACAAAGTGGTGCCTTGTCATGGGTGCTGAAGACTCTGTGTGGAACTATAATAACACTAAGTTGTTATTATTTACTTATAAGTCTAAAAGTGGGAGGCTGAATCTAAACACAGCYATACGTCCTAAGGGAACTTGTGCATATTTAAGAAACAATTAGCATGTTAGCTGATTTTTATTTCTTCTTCTTCGTTTTTAACCCTCCTAAATATAAATAGATACTTGTCTTTCTTACTAAAAGCATGTTTAATCAATACGTTATCGATGTAGGTAGTAATGCTTGACAAATAGACTTAATTGTTTTTTGAGTGATATTTAGTTTAGTTTAGTTACCATCCAGCTGCTTCGATCTTTTGATGTCTCACTGTTCACGCTGGCTACAGACTTTGCTGCAGTCCATAAATAAGAAAGATGAGCTGTGGACAGCTGGATGGGGATTGTGTTACATAAGTTTGTTAAATTCCAGCTTCAGATGGAGCAGGTGGGCTGGTGATGATTTATTGCTCCAAGCTGGAGGTTGTTTATGCTCGCTACCTCCATGTTTATATAGTTTGTACCTGTGAAGGGTTGTGGTGATTATCTTAATGATAATTGCTCGTGAAATTTGGTGACAAGCAGTGATGATTAGTGATGAACTACCTGGTTTGTGGCTCAGTTGTCTTTTTCTTTTTGTATTCCTCAAGATAAAAGATTTTTTCAGCCAAATAGGCATTTATGAAGGCCCATGTGCTGTAAATTACCAGTTTTATTTTGTGCCAAAAAACAAAGTTTGGATAGTTTTGGAGACTTCTGAGGAAATTATTTTCTATGTAGGTAAACAGGAAATCAAAGTTTTCATACTTTTAGATGGCAGTTACATTTTTATGGCTACAATCACGATATCCTTGACAAATATTTCCTACATTCTGTATTACAATAGTCAATTATACTAAGTAAATATTTGAAATTTTGTTGTTTTTCTTAGTAATACTTTATTTTTAGTATACTTCATTTATTTATTTGACTTGAAATGAACTGCAAGTTAGATATATGTCAGATAATTGTCATATAGTATCTGTGTGTAACTGGCACCCTATAAGATAACTTAGGGTACCAGTTTTATACAGATACCATGTATACAGAGTTCATTTAAAAAAAACAGTCTTGCAGTGTCAACAAAAAAGTAAACAAAGCTTATAACCCAATTTTGTATTTATGCTTGGCTATGTCTGCATTGTTGTGCTTGCTATATATAGCATTCATTTACACCAATATGTTGACTTTGAGAAAGAAATGGAAAAAAATAACCAAATAATTCACTCATTTKACTCGCCATCACTTCAATGTCCCTTTAGGATCAATAAAGTATTTTGAATTGAAGTAGCCTAGCCTGACTAAATACTGTACATTGCACCTTTCTTGTTACTCTTTGTGATAAGACTGATGTCATGGATGATAAGGTACAAACTAACGATAACTTTTTAAACATGATTTTAAAAGACTTTCCATTTAAGGTGACAGCCACTGATTTTTGGTCTTGGTCTTGCTCAGAATAGCTGATACATCATTAGTCCAACACCATGCAGTTAAAAGTTCAGATTTCTAAATGTCTTCAGCTACAAAACAGGAGTTTGTTTTAAGTTTCTTGATTTGTCATGTACTGGATGAATGAGAATTTTTACCAACATGCTTTATGCCAATAATTGTGATATACCAAGGAGTTGGATCGTATTGACACTTGCCTGATTGGATCAATACTGTAGAGCAATGGCGGTCATATTTAAATTGTAATGAAAACAACTATGCAAAAAAAATAAATAAATAAATCAACTTAGGCAACAAATTAAAATTCAGCATTAAGACTTGCAATGCCTAATTTTCCAAACTGACGTCATTCAAATAACCATCTACMAAAGATAAGATATATCATTCACTTTCCACAGAACACCACTACAAGATGGTTGAACTATCCCTTTAACTCAGTTAAAGTTATTAGTTATTATTTTATTTGCGAAAGAAACAGGACCATTTTATTCCCCCTAAGGGCTGATACTTTAAAAACACAAAATCCACCATGTTAGTAAAATGTAACTTTTTTCATTGTCCACGGTAACAATGCTACATTTTGTGCGCTACATTGGTGTACAAGWTGACAAAGTTTGTCAGAAAGAAAGTTGAGTTTTAACATGCTGAGTCATGCTGGCAGGGACCCCTTCGGGTGTRCAATCTTGCTCCTGTTAAATCCAATTTCAACATGCTGGTCCACTTCATCAAAACCATACATCACAGTCTGAGAGGCACAGGTGTGTGATGTAATGATTTAACGCTGTAGAATAAGTCGGGCGTCACTTTCTTAATTGGCTGAAGATTTTCTTTTCTTTCTTTGCTACATCACAACACATTACCTTCTCCCTTCTTAATGACTTGGAAGGTGTAGGCAGGATTTAATTGGAGGCAGATTTCTGGCAGCTTTTCCTACTCTTTGTGAGTGTATCGTGTTTCCCTGCAGACTTCAGGTAATTGTGTATGTGTGGAAAATTGGTGAGCGACATTAGAGGGGTAAACAGGCTTTTTGTGCATTCATTTAGCCTCATTTTAACAGCATCTGATTTTGCAAAGTTGCCTCATTTTTGCGGTGTATTAAAAAGTGTTATATAGGCACGCTGACAGCATGTCGGAAAGAAGCGGAAAAAGACAAGTAATTGTGAACTTTTTCAAGCCGCACTGATGTGTTTTTATCAGGGAGCACACTTTTTGCWGTTTATTCTGAAGAAATAGGCCTTTAGTTCTTTTCAAAGGCTTGTGTGTTTGAGTAATGAGCTGAAAATGTCAGCGAAGGCGCACGCAGGGACAGCACAGGCACACTGTATTGCCACGGGCATGCCTGTGTTGAGAAGCTCATCAAAGTTTTATCTAATTTTAGGGAACACACAATCCACTTATTCGTTTACACACTCACAACTGCTGCACACGGGGGAAACTGGGATGCAAAATGAATACATAAGGATGGAGGAGGGAAATCTACATGGCAAATTATATTTGACTTTCAGAGATCTGTGTTAGTATTTATTGATTCTCCCTCACTCTCTGTGTCTGGATTTTTGTTTCATCTCACACAAAACTTACAAGATGCTCTGTTTTTTTTTAATGTAAGCTTCTGAAGAAGTTGAGTAGAGTTTTTTTTCTGCTGGGAAGTGCTGACAGCTTTATTTTGGTTAGACAAAAACACCTGCAGGGGCTTTTTTTATTGTATAACAATTTGGTCACTAACGCCAAAAAAGAAAGATTATATAATATTGTAAGAGAAAAGGAGAATAACGCCCACAAACACCAGTCAGCCRCCATTTTGAAACCTAAAAATGCGTGCCACCCTGGAAACATTTTAAAATGCACAACAGTTCAAACTTTAAAGTTTGAGAACCTGTACCGTCGTTTAGTTTTCTTTTGTTTGCCCCCAAACAATCCCACAAACCATTACACGCTGCTTCACATAGGCGGTACTAAACAGTATCTGAAAAATAGTACATAAGCAGAATGTTTATTTCAGGTGCACTGCTCAAATGATGTAATTCTACATGATAGTCACTTCCTGTATACATAAGAGAGAGAATGACCAAAAGAAAAAAAGCAGTTGGATCCCCAGCAAATTGCCGTGTAAGGAAAATAAAGTCATTTTCTTTGCTGCCCCTGAGTGACAAGTGGCTCCAGTCAGGCCACCCCTATAGCAAAAATGTCTGGCACTACCACTGATCGTACAACAGACTGTGTGGGATCTATGTCAAAGACTGCAAATATCAAATTTAGTTTGGTGGTGGGGAGGGATTTCCCTCAGAGGAAGTGGCTCAAAATGCTCCAAAACTCCAATCAGATGGCTCGGGATGTTAAGAGGCTGTTTAGCGTATCAGGTACTTTGAGTTCAAAAACTGTAAATCAAAACTAGAAGGCAAAAGATATTTTTAAAAATGTTTGACCTGGGGTTACTTTTAAAAGCCAACAATCAGAGCAAAAAGCTTAAACTTCACAAGGAGCAGCTCAGGATGTTAGAGCACGCCTTTATGGTCTGAAATGTGGGTTCTAACGTCAGGAATGTGCAACTTCAATAGTGAAAAACTTAAAAACTGATATGTAGCCTACTTGAAAATCACAGCAACTGTCAGTGGAAAAAGTTCCTTGGGTGTTAGAGGTTGTGAGTTCAAATCACTCCTAGAGATAAAAAAAAAAAACGTTTTTACAAGTTTTTAAACTGACAAACCAAAAGATGGGACTGAAATGAGCCCATGAATCATTACTGGCATCAGAACAAACAGGTTAAGAGGAGCTAGTTCAAATAACAGAGAGCAAGAGTTCAAAACCTGCTTGGAACTAAACCTGTTTTAGTCATATGTGAATCTTGAGCTGAGAAATTAAAAATAAATCAAAATCTACATCATCAACATAGCCTGGTAAAAAAAAAAACAGACCCTTGTTCTACACTTAGCTTCGTACAGATGGTCTGGACTGCCGGATATTGAGAAGCAATTGCTTGCTGGAGTTATGTACTCTGTTGAAGTTTAAAACTTTGGATCTGATTTTACCCAATTGCTAACGTTTGGCCGTGACATTTGCAGTGTGCCAGCTCGACTGTGAAGGAAGCTATGCTAAGAAGCTAACCAGAAATTGTGTGCACTGTAAACAACCATCCCCTACTGGGAAGAGAGAAGTACCGAGCCGAATGAGATGGCTGTGAATGAGTGCTGCAGGCTTTGTGAGACTAGTTAATTTGGAAGCCTTGTTAACAAGGAATGGCTTYATTCACTTCCTCCATTGCCATTGCAACAACAAACAGACTAAAACAGCGCCGAAAATCAATGTCATCGTTCACAACTCCTCCTTCGGTTCGCTAACTGGCCCGGTTGAAATTCTACCAGGGAAATCCATGTCAGTGAGAGAAAACCCAGATGGAGCATTGAAGGAAGATTAGAATCAAGTGGAATTGTGTAGGAAGGCAATGGCCAGACTCTGGTATACTGTGGATGGCTGTTAGGGCAGTCTGATGCTGCTATAGGAAATGTTTTGTCTGGTGCTACAGAGAAATAACGAAACACTAAAAGCCTGTAGATCATCTGTAACGGATTGGATTGCCTTCATTACAGTTAAACTCTGCTGACCACAGCTGGGTTTGTTTTAATTAAGATGCTGGAACATGTCTTACAATTTCTCTGTGTGTTTTACTAAAATACTGTTGTTACAGGTATTAGGCCAAAATTTAATGTGGTAGTAGCTGAGCATCCCCAATACATACTCTACTCTCAGTAGTTTAGCCTAAAACTTGGGTATTAACTATTAGTGTGAACTCTGTCTGTCTGAAACATGCTTTATAAACAAACAGACATATTTTGGTGGAACCATCACAAGGTTATGAACGGATGCTCATCTACAACTAATGTGTTTTTGGAGTCAATTCAATTCATGATGGCCACCACAGTTAATTGGCCAACACAAATGCATATGTAAGTCAGTCTTTAAAGTATTGAGCTCAATGTGATGTATCAATTCAGCCAACCTCAACACAGTTTTAAATTGCTAACACATCTTGAGACCTCGTTGCCCTGTCAATATATTGGATGTTTCAACTGTTGTTGTTACGTGTTTTTCTAATCTCACTAATGTTCTGCTTTCAGTAAAATCAATATGTTCATTCAAAAGAAACAAAACACTTAACCTAAAAAGATGAAGCTATCACATTATGTTTTGTAATGACCTGTTATATTTCAAGCAAAATGACAATTATATTGTTTTGTTGTAGGAACTATTTTAGCTATAGTTAGCAATTTGATTAACTAAAAAGGAAAAGAAATAATATGCAGCACATACAAGATAAAGATAAAAATAATTTCTTGCACGTTATTACTTTTCACTTTACATGTTAAAATTTTAAATGAAAATCCTGTTTGCTTTGTTAGCCCTCAGTTTATGTGATGGGATTATTTTCAGCTTCTATTGCACTAAAACGTGAAAAGTTCAAGTTAAATCTATAACCATTTATATGTGTGCTACAGTCATTTTGCAGTGTCTGCAATTTTAAAGTTGACTTTGAAAGTTATTTAGTTGGAGGTGTCCATTTAATGATTGCATTCTGAGAGTTTTTTAGAATTTGTTAAGCGGTTGATGACCTATTTTGCTAAAAGACAAACACACAGGATGTTAAGGGATTGTTTGCCTTTCATGGTGATTGGTGTCAAACATTAGAAGTGCAAAATTAAATTCAACCAATTTATTAATTTGCATCTGCATTAAAGGTAATATGCAGTTATCCGGTAAATGTTATTATGACTGAATTTTAAAGAAAAGGGAAAAAAATACTGACACAGGTAACGACACAAAGTGACTTTCAGGTTAAAGTGCAAATCTTAAGACCCAGTCTTTTAATGGAACACCCTCAGGGATTGAAATTAGCTCATCAATACCATGTTTGATCCAACATGCAACCTATTAGACTGGATCTTTGGGTCATTAACTGGGTTCACATGAGTTCTCAGACACCGAGCACATGGCATGTGAGGAGAGGGTAGAACTAACAAATGAGGTCGCTCATCCATGAAACATAAGATGGAGCTTCTAGGTAATTAAGATTCAATTCCCTGCTTCGAGGGTGGGCAGGAGGTGATGTTAACTTCACACTGAGAGAGAGACAGAGGGCGGAAAAGAGAGCTTCCATCTTCTGCCGTATTCACCTCGTGTCGGAATAAATACAGACTCATGGCACTGGCAAGTTTTCTCTGTCCTCTGTGTTTTGAAAATGTGTGACCCTGGGTTCAGGGTTGATGTTTGGTGTGTGTGGACCTTCAGGTGAACATGCAGCTCAGAATGTGTCACTCCATGAGCTGGGTGTTAGTGATGGGTAATATGCAATAATGATATTTATGTCATGATAGTAAAGAAGAACTTTTTTTCTGTGATTAAAACGTTCAGGTAGCAGCATTTATAAGTGCAAACATTGGCTATTTTTCTTTTTTACCGAAACTTCTACAAACCACTGTAGGAAGAGTCGTGCAACAGCAAATATGTAGTTCAATAGTAGTTCAATCCAAGCCCTAAATGAATTTGTTTTCCCCATAAATATTTTGTACAGCATAATTACTTAATACATTCCACARTTTAAAACTATGATCATTTTATTCTGTTTTAGTCAAACCCCAAAAATATAATATGTGATTGCATGTTGGGACGTGTTAGTATTTGGAATACTGTATGCTTCTAGGGACAAGGAACTTGGGTCCTCAGTTCCCCAATCTTAACATCAGCTGCAACAAACAAATTAAACTTAGTTGACTCTAAAAGTTTATCAGTTGTAGGGTTGCAWTTATTTTCTGAGAGTTTCATTAAAATTTATCAGGTGGTTYGTGGGGTGTTTTGAGATATACAGTATTAGGCGGCTGTGGCGGAGGTGTTAGCGGGAGTCGTCCTGTAACTGGAGGGTTGTTAGTTGGATTTCTCATTCCAGCCATCTCAGTCATTGTGTCCTTGGGCAAGACACTTCACCCATCTTCCCTACTGGTGGTGAGGGTCAGAGGGTCCAGTGGTGCTGGTTCATGGCAGCCCCGTCTCTGTCAGTGTTMCCCASGGCAACCGTGGCTACACTGTAGCTTACCACGATCAGTGTGAATGTATGTGTGAATGGGTRAATGACTGTAGTGTAAAGCGCTTTGGGGTCCGAGGGGGCTTGATAAAGCACTACATAAGTTCAGACCATTTACCATATTTTGCCAAAAACTGAGTTGATGCCAATGTTTTAGGCAAAAATGTCACACATTGTAGTGCTCAGAGTGTGTGTGTTGTTGATTGGTCTCAGCTATTACCACATTAAATCTTAGCTAAAAAAAAATAAAACTGACTGAACTATAATCAGGTCTGTTTTTGCTGAAATCGATTGGCAGAGGTGGACATCCTGAATCTGATTGACTCCAGAACTTAAAAGGTTGTAAATTTCTATCCAATGGCTACAGTATAAAGAAAATTTGTGCAGTGGTTCAKCTGATATTTTGCTAACACAACAGAYAAATTMACAGACATGAACACAAGYGTGATCCCACTTCTGCCTTYGTTTGCAGATGATAAACARCAGTAATACAAACACRGATTGGACAGGCAACATATCTTTAACCAAACTATAAGTAACTGMATCCATCCATTTACTCTTGCAACCTTACAAATTAACTCCTGATTAAACCAGCAATGCCCAGTAGAGCCTTTTATTTACCTTTTAAATAGACATAACAAACTGAATGTGCTCCCTATCAGCACACCTTCATTACCTGATTGTAACTCGGCTGTCTTTTTGCTCCTAATAAGCAAACACGTTTTTGTTTTTTACCTTTAGTTGTAACCTTTCCTTCTTGTATGTTTTATAGAACATTGTGTTTTATTGAAATTAGGTCCTCTTGTAGCCAAAACACTTCAGCATTTTTTTTTTTGGGTGGGGACACTGAATTGTGTAAAGATGCTAACACACAGCCTATAGCACAAACACATTAACAACACTGTTAGTATCCACCCTAGCAAGGGAGCTGGAATACTCTGTGCTCTGCATGTTCGTTTTCTGTTTTCCATTATTTTGGCCCTGATTTTACAAATAATGATGTTGTTTCTTTCGGTTGTTCTCCTCTGCGGGYGTCGCCACAGCAAGAGAACTAGTAAAAAGATTGTTTAACTCTGGAAGCCCTTCCTGATGCAACGTGGTCTCAAACCTGCAGCCTCAGGATGATGAGGTCACATCACTGACCACTGAACCACTGTGGCCCCCAAGCTTACAAATAATGGGCACACACTTATTTATTTATTTTTATGAAAAAAAAACACAAAATGGTATGAGAAATGACACATATCTTATCTTCAAAATGTTCAAAATTCTATATTTTTCTGTATCTTCTGTAAAAAAAATAGGAAGACAATCAGTCAAGTTTTATCTTTGACTTTAAGGTCTTGTTAAAACTCACAATTTCATCTTCCATCTGTCTTAAGAAGATTTTTTTTCTTTTTCTTTGATAACTAGCAGAGCTGCATCAAAGTCATTAGTGCTGTTGTAGACTTTGGCTGTGTCTTTATTTGCACTTCACACCAGCTGTGTGCTACGCARTCCTTCTCATTAGAACAATAATTAGAAAAGAGTCCATATTGACCATGAGAGGACACGTTTAGAGAAGCACTGAAATACGTCTTCATTGTGAGGAGTTGTCTGCTGCTTCACATTCTCGCCCACGGTGTTAATTAGATGTACCTGCAACACCAGCGTCAAATATTAACGTCAAGCGTGGAAACATAAATAATKTGATCATAAGACGAGTTAGTTGGGCCATGCATCAATGGGCTAAAACATGTAGACAAGGAAGCCTGACTCACATCAGAAMAAGTCTTTCTGTATCAGGATGCATGTATGCTACCGAGTTCTGTCTTTCTTAAAATACTCTGTAAATTATTCAGATGTCAACAATTATTTCAATGACAGATGTCAGTTTACTGCATGTCTTTTCTTCAGTAGCAGAAGGGCAAGTTTATAAAGAGGGAAAACCAAGAGAACTAACTGCAAACCTAATATAGTTGGTTGTGTTTAACTATAACTATAGTGTACCTGCCAAAAATRAAGCTTGTTTTGCATCCAAATCAAGTCAATCCAATAAAAGGAGCTGATTAAATACTTAATCAAACTGTCTTTTGATAGTGAGGAAATACAATTTGTTTTAACAGTACCTTTTCCAGATAAGTCACAAATTACTTAATAATAAATATCATAATTAAATAGGAAAGACATTTTACATRGTAACATAAAAGACTAGAAAATACTTAATAATTAAGAAGAATACTGAAAAATCCTAACTAAAAGCTTGACTTCATAAAAAAGAAAATGTGAATTTTCTGTTTCAGTTCTATTG
>NW_013952426.1:529676-534318 GCF_001266775.1 Austrofundulus limnaeus | reverse complement strand
AGACAAGCGTGAGCGTGCCTGGCTCGTTCACGTTCCTTAAAGGGCCATACATGGAAATACACGAGTGTAGCGTTCACACAGGGGACTGATGCAGGTCACATTTAAAATGTAATGTGAACGTTCACACAAAAAGATTGGATTTTTTCAAAAAATCGGAACTGAGCATTAAGACCTGCAGTGTGAACGTAGCCTTTGTTTTAAGCCTAACTAAAAAATCCTAACTAAAAGCTTGACTTCATAAAAAAGAAAATGTGAATTTTCTGTTTCAGTTCTATTGAATAATCAGTGTTTGCGAACAAGTGACTGAGCTGTGTGGCTGCATTTTGAGCTGCCCTTTTTTTTGACAATCAAACACTTTTCTTGTGCATGGCTTGTAACACTGTATTAATAGCTGCACACATTATTTTTGTCAACCTCCACCCAACTGTGCTTCTTTTTGTACCCACCCACGTAGCAAAACTGGTCTGGTGCAGTTCTGGCCCACCTGAGTGCTAATGCACGGCCCAACTACTGCATAGAATAACAGTCCTTTGGTGGCCCAGATGTGAAGTGTTCCATGCATGGGCCAGCACCCACATATACCAATGACTGGTACTGATAGGTTTGGACCTTATATTAAACCACCGTTGGGCCAGTTTTTTTTTTTTTTTTTTTTTTTTTAACTCAAGCATCAGGGCTGCACATCTCTGTGAGCAAGTTGAGAAAAAAAGTAACAAGTAAAACAAAAGCTGCTGTTTTCAGTATATGTGGATGTTGTTTGCCTTAAATTACCCAAAGTGTTTCTTATTTCCGCCTCTGAAATTTCAATCCTCATAAAATAAAAAACGGTTACTAAGCTAAAACCCCTTATTTTCAGAGTAACAAGGTCAGTACTTAATAAAGCAGTTRTCCTAAATATAACTTCTATATTTACTGCTAAAAGAGAATGAGATTTCAAGGAACCCAGAATCAAAGACAACTGCAGAGCTTAAAAAAATGCCCACCTGCAGAGAAAACCTTGGTGTGTTTTTAGAGTTTCATTGTTCAAACTGTTGAAAGTGCTCCCATTAGCTTGGTAATCAATAAAGATCTTTGCAGCTACTCTGACATGTGAGAATATGAGCAGGTTTGTTACTGAATCACACAGTTTCCTTTGCCGGTGCTCCTCCTGCTGTTTTGTTACTGTCAAATCAGGCAGAACCATTTCCTCATTACCGCTGGCAGCAGCTTATCATGGTTGATGTTTGTCTGCTTTCCTTTCTGTGCTCCTCACCTTTTCCGTCCCGCTTTATATTTCTCCTCCTGTAATTCTGTAATGGATTACAGTTTGTCTAATTGTCCCTTTCCCCCCCTTGTATTATGCTAATGAAAAAACATCCCTGCGAGCTAAAAGGAATCTGTTTGATACTCAGTACCACCCACAAATAGTGTTGGCATGAATTCCACTCGGCGCTATCAGGACTCCACTGTTTTGAATGTGTGCCCAGYTTTGCCTTTATTGCTGTCATAAAGCATGTTGTGTCAGGCTGTTGATGTAGTGCATACACTTCCTGGATTTCTTAGGAAAACAACACAAGAAGGCTTTTTATTATTATTTTTATTCACTTCCAAAGATTTCAACTAGTCTAAAGATTTGGCAACTCTTCCATTCTCAGATAATCTTCCCTCCTTTTTTATTTCACAAAGAATATAGATTTGGCATACACAGTCTTTCTGCCTTTTAATGAATTCCTTTGTGTCCTTTTTCTTGTTATATTTTCATTTTTTTAATACTTTACTAACCATGGTTGTGTAGTATGCCTTTTTATAAACAACGTGTAGCAAAAGCTTTTAGTTTTGAATCAAGATCCACCAAGTTATTTTGCCCAAGTCTACAGCTTGAGAAGCATTTAAAACGTGATCTTTGTTTGCAACAGCAATTGTTGTTCCATTTTTATATTATTTAAAATACAGAACAGTTTTGTCTGAGGTATTTTGATGAATCCCTTTAATGTCTCATGTTTAGCTGCACATGCTACTTTATATCTGGAACCGTGCGATTCCATACTTCCATGCAAGTGTTTGTTCAAAACACATGCACAAATACAGTATATTCCTGTGTTTAAAACTATTTAAACCATAATAACAAAGGTTTCTTGCAATACATAAAAAGGGACATCTGTTACTTTCTGTGTAAGGGGAAAAGCATTATTTTGTCAAGCAAAAAGACCCCATAGACGTCTAACAGTAAAACATAAATAGAACAGTTATGGTGTATAGTTTCATTTTAATGATATATTTACAGTAAATTTATTAAAGAAAATACCAAAAACACAACCCAGTACATTTAAATTATACATCTGGCTCTTCTGAATGGAAGCATTTGAATAAATATATTCCATAAGTGCTTATCTAAAAAAAGCAACAACAGGCAGTGTAAAAAGACTGTTTGAAAGTAAACTCTAAAATATTAATTAAGGGAAACACAAGATTGTTAAAGGTGTTCATTTTCACTACATATTACTTAGCTTTAAAACTGAAATAACTACTGTATATGTAATAAAATGGATTCATTTTATTCCCACATGAATGAGAAATTGGAAAAAAAATAGTCTACTGCTTTGCTGTTCTACAGTAAGTAATTTGGCCCTAGTTTTGTATTTAAAAAGCTGGAGTTGTCAGTAAACCAGGAGCCAGTGTCTTTTATAGAGTTGCTTCTAAAATGAGCACATGTAGCAGTGGGAATAGGCATGACTGTAGATATAGATTTGCTTATCTGGAAATAACAGAGCATCTTCATGTGTGTATTTTATTGATCTGAGTGTTGTTTTAATAGTTATAAATATGCTACAAAGGCTTCCTGAATAAAGAAGTCCAAGATTAATGCACAGAACAGAAGGAGAAATGGATTGCTGGATGTTTCTAATAAACAACTCTGAGTCATTTGTGCAACTCAAAAACTCACAAGGGATTAGGTTTTCCCAAGTCACCAAAAACTTGCTGCAATAAAATCTTTTTCCTCAGTCGTGAAGGTAAATTGCTGTATTTATATTTAACTTACACGTAGAGTGAGTTTCACATGAATGCTTTTAACTTGCTATTCCCTTATTTTTGACAGATAAGATATTTAGGATATCTCCAAAGTTCACTTGTATGTTCCTTTGCACAGAGATTATGGATTACGTGAATCATTTCTCAAACAGATTAATGATTTAAGAGATTTTCTAAAGATTTATTATAACTGCAATATTCTCTGCATCAGTGCTGCCCAACCCTGGTCCTCGAGGACTACTACCCTGCATGTTTTAGACATTGCTCTGCTCATCAGCATGCCTTCAAGGTCTGCAGAAGCCTGTTAATCACTCATTTATTTAAATCAAATGTATCAAAGACTCATCTCAAATTTTAAACATTTTTCTTATATGATATGTTTTATCCTCAATCTTTTGACTAAATAAAATGAGGTTACTAGTTTTTTTGTTTTGTGTTTTTTTGTTAAAAGAAACATCTAAAATGTGACATATGCCTCTGCTCTGACACACCTGATTTGAATGAATGAGTGATCAACAGGCTATAATCAGAACAGTGGTGCCGCCGCTCTAAATGATGGCAATAGGCACGCAAAACAGGAAGTTCTCACCTAACATTGAACTTTACCATTATTGGAAACATTTTCACACAAGAAACAATGTAAAAGCAACCCATATGGTAAATAAACCTACATATGCTATCTAAAAATAGCAGCAGAAAATTACTTTAAAAACAAACAAACAATAAAATTCACAGCAAATTAATAGAAATAGACGTTTGTATCAGATCTGTCTTGATGCAGATTTACTTGAAATGCTGAGGAAATGTAAAAAGTAGGAGGCATTGCAAGAGTTGACAAGTAGGAGCTTTTATTTTATTTTTCTAAGTAACATCTACACTTTATGTTTACTGTACTGCAGTTTGGAAGTATATCATGAGATAGTCTTTTCTTCATGTGTTGTTTTTTGGTGTGAATCCTCCTAAACTTTTAAGAATTTACTGCGACATCTTTAAATGCTGTAGCTACATCATTGTCACCTTCCTTCACCCCATGGACAACCGAGAATATTTCCAGACATGAAGAATGGAAATGAGGCTTTGATAAAAGCACATCAAAGTTCCCAWGGATGCTTTTTATCGTTGCTAATTGGCTTCACGGTCTTCTCATTCCTGTTCTCAACATGTCTGTAGGAGAATGGCTTGAGTTTAGGGTTTGCAACTTTCAAAACGCTGTCAAACATTTTTTTAATCAAAATAGGTTTCAACACTTCCATCAAGACTAACAATGTCAAACTCCCCCACACACACATTCCAAACTTTCAATCACCTGTAAAAGTTTTCACCAAGTCTTTGCTAAAATCACACCGTTCTGCCAGGATGTTGTTCATCTGCTAAACAATTAGAGTCCACTCTTACCAGAATGGAGTTAGTGGTGAATCACATAGAGATCACAAATAATCTGTTTTCAACGGAAAACAAAAATACATATTTATGGGTTTTTATGTATAAGTCTGGGCATGTTTTAAAGAGAAAATAATTTCATATCCACAGCTTGCTCACTGCCTTTTAAAAAAGGGCTAATTAAAGTGTAAGCATTCCTTTTCCCTCAGGACACACACAGTAAAAATGTGGGAGTTTGTGTAATATATATATA
>NW_013952426.1:513307-529526 GCF_001266775.1 Austrofundulus limnaeus | reverse complement strand
TATATATATATTGTGTTGTTTGTTCATCTCATGTTCTATGCATAATAACAACCTGACACTTCTTTTCTCATCAAACGTTGTCTGGTTGGTTTAGTCATGGAGTAAAATGGTTTGATATCATAGGCGTATTTAGTAAATACTAAAAACTAATCTGTATTTTTGTAACAAATATTTTAAACAGCTCCAACTGCAAAAGAAATTTGATCTTGTGTTGCCACTTTAAAAAAAAAACATTTTCCTTCCTTTGAAAGTGGTTTCCAATAGCAACAAGCAGATCCTCTTCGGGTGGGAGGATRCTGACTTTTCACCTGACCTGCCTGCTCCTTCCTGCCTCTGTATCAATTGCTCTTCCACGCAGCCTACACTTCTCTGCCACAGACAGCTCCGGCCCAGCAGAAGGTGGCTGTAATTTTCCAGGGTGGTGGTGATGAACAGGATGAAAGCAGCTTATCCTGCCCCACAACATTCACAGAAGCGCGAGCAGCTTCACCTGACTGTGGCAAATGTGTCTGTGTGCTCATTTTGTAGCTCGCTTATGGCTCTTCCTTGTTCCTTTTGGAACAACTGAGCAGCGTGTAGGAGTTTTTCCACACTTCACTTCAGAAATTCCATAGAGACGTGTCCTCTCTGCCAGCAGTGGAGAAACTAAACTTGTCTGTTGGAACTTTTTAAATGCCAGTTTTGTGCTCTAATATAGGTGCAAAGAGGAGATTATAACACTTGCACTAGTTCCCACATTTTGGCAAGTGTGTGGATTTTAAGAACTGTAAACTGAACTATAGAAACATTTGGTCTCTTTTCCAAAAGATATTTATATTTATTTGGGGCAACCTAAAAACACACTGAAGGYTCAGAAGTGTAAGCTAAAGCCCAGTAAGAATAGCTGATTATTTCTGCAAACTGTAAAATAAATAATTGTACAGTAAAAAACAAACTGAGACTCAATCAGTGTCTGTTCATTTGTGCTGAGCATCATTTCATTTAAAGGCTTTGATATTAAATTTGTGTCAGAAATTCAATGAAACAATCTTGAGATTAATAAACTTTCAAAAGAAGATAGCTTTCCTTAATAAAGAGCWTATAATATAATTTAAATGCTGTTGGTGCTGTTTTGGTCAAAACTTTAAACCACTGATATGTGCAGTTTAATGTAACATCCAGATATGTTGTGCTCAGAGTATGTGTTGTGAATGACTCGCTGCCTCCATCACAATTAATTTTAGCCCGATATCTGTAAAACTGAGTTACAGCCATTTTTGTGGGTTCTTGGGTCACTTGGCCATTGCAACCATCCTAAATTTGGTTGAATCCAAATGTTAATCGGTTGTAGATGAAAAACTAATGATTCTGCAATTTCTGTACACAATCTGTTCAGTGTTTTGAGAGATTTAGACAGACAAAGGCAAAAACATTGTTGGACGGCTGTGGCAGAGTGGTTAGGGAAGTCGTCCTGGAACTGGACGGTTGCCGGTTTGATCCCCCGTCGCTGTCTCAGTTGTTGTGTCCTTGGTAGGGTTGGGCAATATTGGAAAAAAAATTAATCACAATTAATTGGGGTATAGCCGATAACGATTAATTTGATGATTAATCCCCTGGAGTCCCCGGACACCCTTATATGTCCTAGTTACATGACCACTTTAGTGGGTTAGATTTGCCCTTCGTAAAAATCTGTTCCAAATTGTGYCAAAATTACATACTTCAAGCTATACATCAAAATTTAAATTGTGTTGATATATAAAGAAATTACAGAACTTTTTTATGTTTGTCGTATTTGAAGTGAAGTGGACTCAAGCTCCTCTTCGATTAATGTCCGGTGGCATTGATCGTATTAATCGTCAAGGGCCAAAAATAATTGATTAATGTTTTTCTGACGATTAATTGCACACGATTATGCCCAACCCTAGTTCTTGGGCAAGACACTTCACCCCCCAGTGCCTCTGATGTGTGTCCCATCAATGTACGAATGGGATTGGCACTGATTAGTCTCAATAGATGATTGTACTTGTTAGATTTGTAGAGACCTAATAGAGTGCTGTGTGAATGGGTGAATGGGGACACAGTGTGTGAATGTGAGTGTGAATGGGTGAATGTCTGTTAGTGTAAAGCGCTTTGGGGTCCGGAGGGACTTGAAAAAGCGCTCTATAAGTTCAGTACCATTTACCATTTACCATTTACAGATTGTATGTAAAGCACTTGTTTAGTGTCCTGGATGGATAGAAAAGTGCTATATAAGTACAGTCCATTTACCATTATTGTTATGTTGCTCTTTGTTGGTTAGGCTCCCTTTGCTTCACTTTTTGACGTGTTGAGTACCCCTCTCTTGACATTAGTTGAAGACATAAGAACGAGGAGGAGGCTCTAATTATTTTGAAAAGTATTTTTTTCTACAACTAACCCTTAACCTCTCTTAACCCTAAATATCCAATCTCTGACCTTACTACCTAAACCTAACCAGTATCTGATCTATAAACTTAAACACTGACCCTGTCTTAAACCTAATCTGATGCATCAATTAAAGACAAGAGGGGGTACCCGATTCATCAATAGATGATGCAGAGGGAGCCTGACTAAGTGTCTATGAGTATGGAGTGAGAATGTGYTGTATGCAACTTAGCATACTATTGTGTACAAATTCACAACTTTAAGAGGTACACCTTATTTTTTTACATTGTGATTCTRCTCTACCAATCTCTGAAAGAATGTTTCTGGTTGTGTAGTGCAGAGAACATTTTCACACCTACATTAGTCTCTGTTATTGGTGTGTGTTTTTTAAGTCTCAGATTTGACAAAGAACCCACAGACTGTTCATGCTGAGCATCACAAAAATATGTCATATTCACATTTCAGCCTACTTGGGCCTTTGAAGAGGTGTTAAGTCTTCTTTCAACAGTGATGTTAAATAGATAATGTGGGCAAATATTCTGTATGCACAGGTGTTRGGCAATTACTATACCAAGGTAGTGCCTTACAACAACCGACAATCACACCTTCAGGTGTGCTGAGGCTCCTACTCACTTTTAAAACATGCAGATTCAACACATTACCAGCATCAGGTTGGTTCATTTTCAGCCTTATTTACAAAAAATATGCATACTAAATGAAAAGATCTGCTTTAAAACACAAAACATCATTTAAGCGTGTGAAATGTTTGTGCTACGTGTATTTTACAGATAACAACAACAGATACAAATTGTTTGAGAATTACATGTATTAATATMTTCTTGTTTAGGTTATTTCTGGATATAGTTTAGAGGTCAACTATCCAACGTCAGTCATTCCTCAACWCGAAACCCAGATATTGGGGGAGCACAATCATGAAAAGACAAATGTTATTGCAAATTGTAATTTTGACTACACTGCATGTATGTTGTACAGTCTCATATTGTAATAGTTCAGAACTTCAYAATATTTATGGAAAGCAATTCATTAATGCCTTTCAAATAGAATGCCCCTCACACCACCCCTACCTCTCTTTTGTGGTTTGGTCCATTGTATCACTAACAGCTTGGGAGACTGGCTGAGGACTGGAGTAGTGTGTGTTCCTGCCTGGCACACAGGAGACCCATGTTCAATCCCTCAATGAGGAGGTACATTACCTAAGTTTCCTTTTTTTATTTCAGTGCAGTTTAGTTTGTTACAGTTACCTGGAGTGTAAATATAATGCAGAATACATCATCCTAAAACCAAACAATCTTTTTTGTAGATGTTAACAGACTTATTTGTTGAATAGTTAAAGGGATCCCCACCTAGTATGAACAATAGACCTTGTTTTATTGTGTCATTGGCTAACAATTTGTGTTGAAAGTAGAAATACAATTGACTRTACTTTTGGCATCGAATAATTGCTCTTAATACATTTTCTTTTCCACCCCCACCCCTGAATAACACTGAATATCTGCTCTTGGTTGAAGGTTTAATGTAGTGATAAATAAAAAAAGTATTTGGCTTTAGTTTAGTTGGTGTAATACTAATGGGTTTGAGATGTTCTATTCAATGTAATTATATTTTTATTAGCCATGTCTTTTAAGTGATGTACWTACTGTATGTAAAGGTTTTGCTGTAGATGGGCAACTAATGTGCACAATAGAAGCACATGCATGTTGCRATGTTTTCCCTTTGTTTACCACATGAACACTACCTGTGCCCAAGGTAAAATGGCAACCATCCACTCAGCACACACAGCTGCTTCACCATCATTTTAAGTGTGTAAAAGCCAGATGCTCTGCTGTTTATCAGCCACAGCTGATTAGCACTAATGAAACATGCATATTCGAGAAGAACGTAATTGCAGTCTGTTTGTTAATTCTACTTTTGCACTGCTCATTTGTGCAGGACACACACCTCATGCAGACTTTCACATAAGCAGCCATGTGGTTCTGTTCTTTTTTATTATTATTATTATTTTATTACCAGCATTGACAACTGTCTGGACTACAGTGGAACCAAAGTTTATTGAGATATRTGAGATTTTAGTTCAAAACTCATTTATTTAGTATTAAAGGAGAAGCACTTTTTTTTCTTCTGAAGCATTTCTGGCTCATTTGTTTCGATCCATTCCATTTTGTTCTAAAACCTTGCAAACAGAAAGCAGCTAGCGGTCACTGTTCAAGTGTTAGATGAGAAACCAGCGGGGGAGTAAAAGCATTTAAATGGCCTTGTTGATGGGGGATTAAAAAGTGTGCAGAGTGAGTTTCCTTTATGTGGAGCCTAATGCAACTCATTTTTGCCAGTGACCAAAGCCTCCTGAAGACTTGTACATACCTGGTTTAATACTAATACTATGCATGGACGGTTTTAAATCACTCATAATACGATCATGGAACTAAATTTTATACCTTAGCATTATGAATAGATCATGTGTTCTTCACAGAAAAGCTTTTTACTGTGAATCCAAACTTTAATTTTTCATCCTAAAATGACAGTGCTGTCATCTAACTTGGTTTTATTTTAATTTTTCAGTTTGTTTTTCCTAATTTCAGCAGTTTCTAGTCAACCTTGTCGTCTTGGGTTACACCCTCCTTCCCAGCTTTATGAAAACACTTCATTATTTCAACAAAAACACAAGAAACAAATGAAAAAAAATGGTATAAAAGATGACAAGCGTGGGCCGTTAGTTTTTCACAAAGGCCTGACCATTGATGTAGACAAACCAGCTCAGATGTCTGTGGAGGCGAATTTAGTGGGAGTGGATGTGGGGGATTGCCAGATTTAAGGACTATGCTGGAAAACAATGAGAAATGGTCAGACGTACAGCAGATAAATGGGTCCGACTGAAACCAAACTCCCTAAGGGTCAAGGGGGGAAAAAAAGAACAGTACCCCAGCAAGAAAGTGTCAGCGGTGCTTAAGTTTGCTCTTTTTCCTGCCTTACTTAGACCACATCCAAGTCGATGAATAGCCTAAGGACATCATCTCCAAGCTGACAAATAGCCCAACAGCAGCAATTCATTTATAGACGTTGCTCCGTTGCAGAGAAGGTAATGGCAAGAGTCTGTGAGGCATAACCTGGTAGCTATTAATTCTATTCGCATGTGTGGAGACTAAAAATTATGTGATGGAAAAGATGAGGATAGTAAATCAGCGAGGAGAGGGAGAGGAGAACCATGAGGGAGAAAGCATTGAGACGAGAAGAAATTAGCTGGTTTAAAAAAGAAAACTAAATGACTCCCATTGAGTCACTAAAAAGAAATAAGATGTATGAAATCTAAAGGAGGGAAAGCAAGAAAGAAGAAAATGAAAAACAGTTTTGAGCGCCATCATGCCAGTTTTTCCTTGTGTAAGATTTGTGAAAGAGCTGTGCTTTCAGATGTGTTTTAAACTAAGCCCACAGCATGTTTTTTTTAGAAGGAGGAGATGAGAAGCGACTCAGCTACAGGTACACATCTCAAACACATGAGCCTTTTTAGATTTGATTTCTAATCTGAACTAAAACCCAAGTCATTATGAGCAAAAAGCCCCCCTATTCCATATACATATGTTGGTGGCATTGATGTTCTTTGGAGGTACAACATTTAACAGGTAGCTGCTGAACGCCGCAGACTTCAGATAACTGTGATGAGTGTTAGCGAAGGTGTGCTGCTTCTTCACTAAAGCTGAATGATTCAACCAGGCAGTCAGCCAGAGATTTAAACCCAGGGCTCTTTATCATGGGGGTGTTAATTGCTTAACGTGCCCGTTGAACTTGACAAGGGAGGAGATTTCATGTTGCCTAGAGACAGTCATAGTTAATTGAGGATTTAGCAAAGCAAAAGAATAACAAAAAGCCAGATATTTTCTGCTCATTAACTTTTTTTTTTAAGAGTGAGCAAAAYGATGAGGACCTAAATGCAGAAAGAGTACAACCAGTGGAAAACAGGAAATTACAGTAGTATGCCCTGGGCCTTCTGTCTCTAGTAGGACCTTGGTTTGTTTTTAGGCACCCATAATAAGCATGTTTATCAGATGAGTGAAGCGTCACCCTTAAGTGGAGGAGTAGCAGCCCCATCAAGGCCAACCAACCAACCACCTTTTTAGGTTTCTTTTCTTTTAATTTCTGCCACTTGGGGGCAGTGGCAAAACTGAAAGACAGTAAATGAGTGCCGCTCATTTGATAATACCCACTGTTATTGGTTCTTTTCTCTGTGTAGAAAATGTAGAGAAAGATGCAACGGAGAAAGTGAAATAATGGAAATACAACCAGAACACTTTTTTCAGCCCTTTAGTCCCATTTTTCTTTTTAATCTATGGCTAGTGTTACTGCTGTGGATTATGCAATGTTAGCRATTAGTCTTCAGAAGCCCATTGGCCCTTCTTGCTGTCCCTAAAGATGACATGAAAGCAGCACCGACAGATTTATAGGTGCTGCTGCAGTGAATATTCCCACAATTCAGTCAATTGCAATAATAGTTTTATTAATTTATTTTAACTGGCAAAGCTCTTCTCTGTTCAGAGTTCAAGGCTTACTTTGATTAAACTTTTAATGTTTAGAGGTCTCCTAAAGCAAGAGGTACTTTAAATATTTTTGTCTGAACAAAGAAATCTGTGACCTCCACACATGAGATGATTTCCATGACTTCATGATGAGATTGCCCACAGTCTCAAGTGAGTTTAGGTTAAAAAGGTGATATGAAAGTTCAGAGTAGGAATCTGCTACATCCTGCAGGTGGCAGAGAAGCCATGCCTCTTATTTTGGCAATAACAAAAACACATATACCTATCATGATTTAAATAAAAATGGATGTTGAAATGCATTTTGTATCAAGAAAGAATATTTCAAATTGTTTAATAAATCGTTAATGGGGTATGACTCTATGTGGGGGGGTCTAAAAATATATTTGTAAATGTTAAGGCTTTAATGAACTGTTTTTTAAAAATACTTTATCCTGATAACTATAACTGTTATTTTCTGTAACTGCTGTTTCTGTTTATGGCTGTGAGGAGCTAGTACCTGCTCATTTGACAAAAGATGGGGGGATACCTGATTTTCTGAATTTATATTCTGGATCCACATTATATTGCCAAAACCTTTTGCTCACCCATCCAAATGACAGTGCATCAGTGCACAAAGCAAGGTCCATGAGTTTGGTGTGGATAAACTGGACTGGCCTACACAGAGTCCTGACCTCAACCTCACAGAACACCTTTGAGATGATTTAGAGCAGAGACTGAGWGCCAGGCCTTCTTGTCCAATATYAGTGTGTGACCTCACAAATGGAAGAATGGTGGGCAATCCACATAAACACACTTTTAAACCTTGTGGACAGCCTTCGCAGAAGAGTTGAAGCTGTTCTACCTGCAAAGGGTGGACCARCGTCATATTGAACCCTATGGATTAGGAGTGGGACGTCACTTAARCTCATAAGAATAGTCAGTCAACTATACTCTGTTTGGGTTTGTGTAGAGTGGTCAGATCAAATTAGGTCCATGAAATGCTGGTTAAGTCAGTGAATTTCTTTGAAAAAGACTGCAATTTTCTGGCTATTTATCACTGTCGTGTTTTCCAGCTGCTAGACAGAACTGAGGTGATCCTGCTGCCAAGTGCCGACGTGTCTCTATGGAGACTCAATTAGACACATAGCTCATTAAATGTCATCCTGACACATTCATGTGAGTCTTTGTGTGACCATGTGCTATTTTATCTGTTTTTAGTGTGAGTTCCAGCTGCATGTGACCATGCAGATGGTTTTCTGTTAATGAGGTGCTCATTACTAACTCTACTGTCAAGGACAACTTTTTTTTTCTTTTTCATTTTATGAACTTGCTAATTTTTCTCTCTGAAATAACCCTATTGGGTGAACTACAGGATCAGATAAGAAGACACAGGTCAAATTTGAGAGACATTTTGTTCATGCAGGCACATCAGCTAACTTGCTTAGTTACACTGTGTTCCTAATAAGCTGTTTAAAAAATATTCAGAATAATTGGCCAACAGGAATCTGACTGTGCATAAATGATCTGACATACTTTTTCTATGTAAAGCAAAAAAAAAAAAAGACAGACAGAAAGAAAGAAAGAACGAATGAACAAAACAAATAAAAATTCAGTGTTGTATGAGGTAGAGCTGTGTGGAGAATGTATTCTTTATTTTACATGCAGAAAATGAAATGTTTTTGTTTTACTCAACAAGTTTGGATCTGTCTTATCCATCTACTGCAGGTAAAACACTGATTACACAGATAAATTCCATACAACCCCCTTTAAAAAAAATTAAACAAATTATCTAAAGCAAAATATTATTTATGAACATAATTAAACCTGTGCCATTTAAAAAAAAATCAAAATTCATTCCATAAAAACTGTCTAATAAAAATGTCTACATTTTGTTCTAATCTTTTTAATCAGTGCATGTTATCTTACTGCAGTAATGACGTTTTCTTGTCATTTGAAGTACAGAGCTTTACAGATTAAAATCAGATAACTACAATACAAAATGTCCTTTAATTGCATCAGTCAAAATTTCACTTATATTTGCTTTGACGATAAGTTGAATGCTGAATTCATATGAACAGAGCAGATGTAAGATTGACTGAAATAGCAGCGTAGCACAGACGTATTTGAAACTTCACAGATAAATGTCACTGACTTATTTTTTTTCAGAAAAGGTCATTTGCTGTGGTAAGGGAGGTGTTGCTTTTTTTTGTGAAAATTGCTTTTGAACTCTTCGGGAGTGGTGGTGCATCTTTGATAATGAAGTGCAACTCTGCTACATTTTATCTTGAATCCCCTTTCTCTCTGTCACCAGTTGAGTCAAATTGGATTTTAGAGTTTCACTCTGTCTGTAAGTTATTTTCACTAGAGCAGCAGCTAATTTACCAAATTGTTTATATCTGTTTACATCAGACTATTGCTAAGTCAAGGACAGGAGACGAGTCATTATAATCGGTTGATCACCTTCCATTTAATATCAAACGGCTTGGGATATTTACAGCCTCTCATTATTCACCTCAGTAGTGACATCTTACTGGTAGGAGATAATTGGGATGAAATCTGCTGTTCATAAATTTACAATGAGCTCTTCATTAGGATTTTTAATTACTCCACTCGATGTAAAAGGTTAAATAGAAGAGTGTAGAATTGCATCTTTGCACAAGTTGACCGGTGTTAACACTTGCCAAATTCTTATTCCTCATCTTTTCTCAGCCAATCTTCTTATTCTGCCTCTCATTCTTCCAACACTCCAGCCTCTGCAGGAACAGAATCATTCCCATGGCTTCAGTACAGAGAGTCCAGTACAGTTTAAGTCAGGGGTGTCAAACTCCWGTCCTCGAGGGCCGCTATCCTGCATGTTTTAGAGGTTTTCTTGCTCCAACACACCAGATTTTGATCGCTGGGTAATTAACAGGCTTCTGCCCAATTTGAAGAGTTAATTCAATCACTGAATCAGGTGTGTTGGAGCTGGAAAACCTCTAAAACATGCAGGATAGCGGCCCTCGAGGACTGGAGTTTGACACCCCTGGTTTAAGTCTCTTGTAAACATCACCTGTCACTGATTTACCTTGGGCCAACAGCATTCCTTACAGGGAAAAGCTGCAACACTTCTATACKGTGCCAAAGTGTGCAAACAAAAGCTCACTTTAAAGCTGTATAAATGTGTCTAAAGCTATGTTCACACTGAAGGCAAATGTGACCCAAAGCAATCCCCCTCCCCCATGTGATCCATATCCATTTTTTTCACGATAGTCTGAACGTGATAAATCAGATTTATTTATTTATTTATTTATTTATTTATTTATTTTTATTCAAATTCGAACCAGACCTCATCACTATGTGGTACTATATTGGATACTACATAGCTATCTTTGATCAATCTAAGTATTTAGAATGATCGGAATATGATGTTACTGGATCGATACTTTACATCCAAAAAATAAAGCGCAGCACCAGGACAGTAAACAGTAAAATATTTAACCTGGCAAATCCCAATGAGATCGCAGATCTCTTTTGCAAAGGCGGCCTGGGCCTGAAGGCAACCTAATGTACATATCTGTTTGCTGTGGGGAAACCGGAGTACACACAAGCAAAACGATAACATGCAAACTCTGCACAGAAAGAGCTTCATGCAAAAAAAATGTTTTTGAAAGAAATCAGAATTGTGCATTTAGACCTGCAGAGTGAACGTAGCCAAATGATGATCTGCTCATCATAAGTGTCAACACTCGCCTCACCTCACATACAAACCACTGTTATACCAAATAAAGATACATTAGATAAAGATATATCCACTTGAATTCTCAAATCATTAATAAACAAGAGTCATTGTAACCATAGGGCCTATTCATGTTTTTTTTTTTAGTGGCAAAATGTTTCTGTGAAGAATTTGAGAGGAGTGCATTTTTTGTTTATCAATCTGTACACATGGACTCTTCAAAACTGGTTACATAAAAAGAATATTTTAAAAAATGTGCATATCAATTCTCATATACAGTAGTTTTTTTTAAACAAATAAGCAGTTTAAAAGCACRGCCTAGATTAATCAGGGGAAAACCATGTCCTTTACCTTCAAGAAATAAAAAAAAAAAATGTTATGCCAGGAGCACAAAGACGTGTTACTTATAATAGGATGCACATGTCCAACTACCGATGGACCTCAGATGTCAAATAAATAACAAAACTGACAAAGTCTTTACTGTTTCTTTTTGATAAATCAACTATTTCACTAAATGGGTTTTTAGAAAGCAATAACAATACTTAAGGCTAACTCCAACATCGTTCCATTTCCAACAGGAAACAAAAKAAACACAGTAATAAAAGCAGTTAAATAATCTGATCAGCAAAGCAATGAAAGAGAAAGAAACCATAAAACCATTACATCTTAACTGTCAGGTCTTGACAACAGTAGAAACTAGTCTTAGCAGCCTTCACGTTCAGCTTGTCAACAACCAAACACGCTTTATTCTTGTAGTGATTTTTACTTATTAWAACTTCAAGCTCTGTCTTCATTAATGAAGAATTATCCTCAGAAAAATCATCTTTTCACTGGAACAGAGCAAAGCATTGGCACTGGCCCCATGTTAAGCATCCAAACACAGGCAGTGTAGTGTTGTATTAATGTATACTCTTAATTAACAAGTTGAGGAATAACAGTTTAGTGGTTATAGGAGTTAGCCAGCTGTCCCTTAAAACAAGTGCCAGCTTCTCAGTGTGATCCATTCTACCTCTGGAACTTCCAAAGAAAGTTGTAAGGCACAACAAAGTATCTCAAATGGACAGATTGGCAAAGAAGTGGCAGTAAAACTCTATGACCTCACAGTGAAGTGAAAAGGGAATTCATCATTAATGTAAGAACGTTTGAAGTATTAATGTGTGGATTAGTGAAATATCAATACCACTGATACCAGAACAAAATGCCCTAAAATACAGTATAACAATATACTTCTGAGTTTAAAATGAATAATTAAATTACTCCATGTCTTGTATTTATTAGGAAGTGGGAATTTGAAATACACTCTTTTTTTATTTACCAGACACATTAGGTGTATTTAGACAAAGTATCGGTGACAGATCAGTATAAGTGTCTATACCAACCTGAGCTTTACTCGATATCAGAAATTGTAATTGGGATTTGAACATCAATAATTTGAAGCTTTTCAGCCTTGTAAATGTTGAGATATTTGACCAATATAGTATAAATTGGCCCTAACAATAGTTGTGTTCACCAAGGTTATCAGGGTTCTTCAGGCAGACATATCAGCCATGTACATATGCAGCAACACAATACACTACTTCACATCAAATGTTGTATGTCTGCCTGATGGAGCGCAGGAGTTACATGATGACAATGTATGTCTCTATCAGCTATCTGACTTTCACTAGGGTAGACATTAGTGTCAGCATGTTTCAGTGTGTTTTTCCTGATCTCCTACTCTTTTTTGCTAAGTGTTTTTGCTGATAAACCCAGTGGGTAAATGCTGGACTATAAATTCTGTTGGTACCTCTGACACATTTTTACATCTCTTGTGATGAGCAACTACACATGTAGGGGTACGCAGATTTTAGATGTTTTCTACTTTTGTTCAACATCTTCAGCTCTGCTGCAGTAAAGGCTGACACAGGAGGTCATTCRTGCCCATTTAAACAGTCATAGTTAGGTTTTTGTCATTTTTAAAAATATATTTTTATTGATTCATAACGGGGCAATGCAGTTTTCCTTTTGGCATAGTTGAGGTACTTTTCATATGATTTTTTTTCTCAAACTGAAAAATGGTAAGCGATTTAACTTTGAACAAGACCAAGATGACCTTCCAGCTAGCTGACTTTACTTGATAAATTTGGGAATAAAATTTAATGCAACTATGAGCATAAATTTTAGGAGAACGTCATGTGTTGTATTACTTTGGAAATTAAATGTGAGAATAAATGTAGAAATAAATGAGAAACAAAGAAATGATTCAACAAAAAAATGTTGAAGGCCAACAAGTAACATGATATGGAACTCATTTACTAACAGTATTTTTGTGCACTTTGCTTCTGACTTAAAGGAGCCCAGTGTTACTGTCAAAGATGTAAAAAAATAAAAAAAAACATAGTACTTCTGAAACTTGGACTATTTGCAGCTTGAGTGTGTGCACCGTTAAAACCCATATGTCTACAGACAAATGCAGGACTAGTCCATCTGGGCTCTTTTTGCTAACTGAGACCTTGGGAGTATTCAAGGTTAATACCCCCTTATTAGAAATAGGCATCACACTCTGCAATGGATTTCCCCTAATGTACATGATCAGCATGTTAATGAACACTTTACACTGAAGAACAGGGTTGCCATTAAGCATCTGTCCTCCAATTAACCCTTTGTTAACAATTTTTTTTAATAATCTGTAACCTGTTGAAGCATTTTGTGCACTAAAAGGTGGACCCCAATAGATTTTTTYCTGAATTGTGCTCAAGTTTAAGCATTAATGCATCCTGTCCTGATGCATATTAGTAATTCAGGTAGAAAACTAGTAATAGGTTCTTGTTTAATGGAACATTTTGTCACTCCTACAAGAGACTTCTTCATATACCATATGATAGTCAGGTGGTTGGTGCACATAATCCTCTATGAACATTAGATGATGATCAGGGCACTAACATGATGGTCCTCCTTTGCGTGTGTGCATGTGAGCAGACAGGGTTGATGTTTGTTAAACCTGTGTGTCCACCTTGTGGAGGCTGAGTTCACCTGAAACTCCTCAGACTGAAGAAGTTTTTTGGAGAGATGAAATGTTCCATTAAAGAAAAACCCATCCAGAGGACTTATTTACTTATTTTTTATTATTATTTAAAGCATCCTTTTTTCCTCTATCTTGTGCAATTTTGAACTAAACTAAACTAAAAAAAATTGTGCACCTTGATCAGGAATAGTGGGCTGTAACTTTTAGCAGCACTAAATTACAACTTACTAAATACACCCCCGCCTCCCTTCAAAAAAGTGGAAAAAAGAAAAGAAGATTAATTGGATTTTGGCTAAATATGAGAAAACCCAGATCTCTTTTGAGCTCTATATACCAGGTATAATTCAGTAGAAACATAATTTAAAGTTGAACCTGGTCACAGAAAATAGAAATTACACATTAGTTTTTTTTTTCACAAAAAGTTCTACTAAGTGTTGATGATGTCACACATTTTAACTTTTCAGTTGTCATTCAAGTGTTCATAAGTTGCAGGTATATTTTAGTTCAAAACTGGAAGTTGAGGTTTTTGACTTGTCATATTTGCCAACATGAAACACCACAAAAACATAAAAATTCTCATGCATGGCCATCAACATCTTCCGCCAATAACAGTTCAAGAATTTTTAAGATCGGACTTAAAGATTCCAAACAGTGACTGTGTGGCTTTCTTTTCGCTCTGCATTTTCATTTGCCTTCTCTTACCTTGGCGGATACAGTAGTGACAGACACAGGTGTATGTATACCATAATGGCCATATTGAGCTACTGGCACTGACTTTAACATTTCCTACATAAAAAAATATTATATTCAGCGTTTCCCCTAGCAATATCCAGGTAGGGAGCGCTGCCCAACCCCCTATAAAGGTCATGGAATTATAAATTAATAAACGTGTACATGTTCASACCTTATCACTGCTGCTGAAGGAGATACCAAAGCCAATACATGTCCACCCCCTAACTTCTGTGCACCATGCTGCAACCTCCATGGGACCTTTTTAGTTCAAACAGTTTTTTTTAATTATGATAACATGACATTTTTCATAGAAACTGTTGTAAGATAAAACAAAGCGGGCAAATCTTTGCTGAGTAATAACACAGCAGCCAATGTTCAGTGGCTCAGCTGCTGTCAAATATCAGACTGTGGACTGGACCTACACCAGACAAATACCTCACACATGGATGACATGCACATAACAGAGACAAAACTGGTTGCAGCTGCAAATGCAAACTGATGTTTTTAAAACCAAAACATAACTTTTCACTCCTCATTGTAAGACCTCTGCCAAGAGCCAAACCTGATGAGTTGACAAGAATTTGGATTCTGAGCTGAGTGAGTTAAAGAAATAAAATACATTATAATAACTTTGTAAGACGTTTTAAATAATATGCTTTACWGTCCAGATATTTTTGTTTAAAGTATGAAAAATCCTTCTGGTAGCTGACCTGTCAGGGAAATGGTAACATATAAATCACACTTGATTTTCCTGGGGAAACAGATTGATGGTGTTTCATAGCTGCTTATAAAGTCTGTGTCGAATATGTCAGCTTCATGTACATGAAAGACATCTCTTTTACAAATGCCACCGGGTCCTTTGCAATGTACTTGTGACATTTAAGTGGATGGATCGATGACTAAAAATATAAAGAAGAGTTTATATTTTTCAAACCCCTTTTCACACCTCCACTAATACACACTCGGAAACAAGAGCTGCCTGACAATGAGTGGCCACATTCTTCATTCACATAGCCTTCATTTTATTCCCGATAGTGACAACCCACAGTCTGGAGAAAATAATACCCTGAAATGTCACATCTTCAGACAATATCTCAATCGTGGTGCATGACAGGAAGAAGTGAACCGATGTTCAGCCATTCTTAAACAGCYGCTGTTAAAATGTCCTTGAACAACCTCCAGCTGCTCCAGTGAAGCAGTTCAGTGGCCTACGGTAGAAAACCAGGGTTGTACTGGGCCACCCTGTACCRAGTCATGCATGGCGGCAGTGTTCCATACACTCCCTTGATGCATGTAACTGCGCAACGGACCTGATAGATACAGCGTATGGTYAACCCTTGAAAGATAAATTTGGGGGAGGGAATGGAATGATTGAGAGGCTTACCCCTCAGGTGGACGCAGATTGAGGCTAGCTTGCCGGATATTAAAAGCTGACTTCCCCCTTCACACACACAAAATGCTCAACTAAATCCATTTTTCCATTTTTGATCTCTGGGCTGTAGTCAGGCAGGTGCAGTAGTTCATCTTCAARCAGAAATGCTAAAGGCGCAGTGGCCTCCCACTGTGTTTGTTTCAGCCAGGGTTCATCGAAATTGACCCCAAGGATTATAAACAGCACCACAGTGAGGAGAAAAAAGGAGTGATTTTACTCTTTCACAACAGACATATTCCTCAGAAGTTCTAAGGCTTTGGGACACAGCACGATTTAACATGGCTGCATTGATTAGGCTTAATAATTCTACTTGAAGTGATGAAACTGAMCGTTTGCACTGGAAGGAGTAAAAATGTCCATACTCAAGAGAGTTTGAATTTAAAACAAAATTTCTGATTTTATCCTCAATGTATTGTAGACCTTTGATG
>NW_013952426.1:493408-513143 GCF_001266775.1 Austrofundulus limnaeus | reverse complement strand
AGTAGTAGTAGTAGTAGTAGTAGTAGTAGTAGTAGTAGTAAATGGCTGATAACATAGTTTGGACATGTCCAGAGGACTGGATATATTTTGGGTATATTGGTAGAAGAACGTTAGAAATGCAGCTGCCAGGAAAAAAGAGACAAAAAGAAGGCCAAAGAGGAGATATATGGATGCAGTCAGAGAGGACAGGGAGGTAGCTGGAGTGAGGACAGAGGATGCAGAGGACAGAATGAGATGTGGAAGGATGACTCGCTGTAGTGACCCCTAAAAAGAGAATACCTGAAATAAGAAGCAAAAGTCAGGTAACAGAAGCACATAGTGGGAACATTGCTGCTCATTTGGACTGAATAGACAGCTGATAGCAATCAATAGTTGACAATTGGTGTGGCAGACTTAATGATGGCATTCACATGTAAAATAACATGGCTGTTATTTTTTAGGGGTGGGGGTAATACAAAATTGACTTTTTCAGCTTCATATCAAGTTATGATGTCATCCCATCTTCAAAAACATGCCCAGCATGTTGTTTTGACTCATCCTTACATGTTTACTTTAAATCCTTGAATTTTCCCTGGTTGGAGCTGCCTAAACATTTGCTGGTACATAGCACCACCTATTTACACAAAGCTCCTCCCAGGAGCTCAGTCTACAGCCGAGCTCCCGCCCCACACCCCTGCCCCCTCCCTCACACAGCTCCATCAGATTTGCAAAATGTATTTTWACAATGGTGGATSTTYWTGATTATAATAATGATCTATWTTTATAGTTTATTTGCAAAAAGTTGCTTAACATTGCCATATGTGTATGAGAGGATGACTTTGAGATATATAACCAAGTCTGTTTGCTTTRGTTCTTCAGAAAAACTACTTCCCGTGTCAAATGTCAGATCATTTGAGTGAGCTTCAATTGTATTCTGAGWTGCTATTGTTCAAAACCATTATTAYATAATGTTTCTTACAYGATAGGMCATTGTTAATAAGACAGAGGCCAAATTCAAGGCATTTAGATATGACTGTGATGCAAAGTCAAATGTATATTTTATATACAATTTTTTCATAAAAACTGAAGGTAACTTTATTGTGGTTTACAATTGAACTWTGTGCCTGGAAAATAAATAATACCAACTTAACAAAATGTGATRGTTTTAAGCAGGCATTTGTCAAAAACATCAGTTTAAACAGTCCTCGATCAGATCTGAATCCACATTTATTTATTTTTCTTTCCTTCTTTCTTTATTTCCTTTTTCTTTCTTTATTTATTTTTTACTTCTAAATTATATTCTGGAAGTTTGAGCATACCAAGCTAAGGATACATGGAAACGTGCTGGTGAATATTCAAAAGCCCTCTGGCTGTTCAGCTTTAACACTAAAAGGTGGGAGACCCGGGTTCAAGTTCAGCATTGGAAAGGATTGTTTTTCTTGGATGATTTCTAGAAGTCTAGAAGTCTCATGTTTTGGGGATGACAGAATCAGAATGACAACTCCACTTCTTTACTGAAGCATGAATTTAAATACATAAAACAGATCAGTCTTAGAAGAAAGAAAAATAAAAAAACTTTAATGATAACCTCCTCAGTATACAAATTGTTGGAGGTTGTGCTTGCACAACTAGGATTCATAAATGCTTTTATATTTGGCACACAATGAAAGCATTGATTTAKGTTGTTGGTTAAAATGGTGTCATTACATTATATCACTTTTGTTTATTTTTAAACCCATTTGCCATTTTATACTTCCAGGTTTGCATCTAACAAACATCGTTTTCAGTGTGCTAACAAAATTAAATGGCACATGGCATTGCAAAATGAAAATAATAATAATAATGATAATTCCTACCTGTGGCACACAATATACAAAGTGTGAATTGTGCTTCTGAGGATCTAAAACCCAGATGGATGCTGGTTGATGACAATCTCGCTGGTTCCTACAGGTTTTTCTTTTCTATTTCTGCATCCCAGGACACAAAGCTGATGAGCACTTTAGTTTTCACCCCCACCCAACAGCCTTGATCAAAAAGAAAGAAGAAAATTGTGTTCCAAGACGTGACTGATCTTTATGATTTACTGAAGGTTGAAGGAAAAAGCACCAAAAGAGTCTGCAGACTTCCCAACAGCATTACTGCTCCTACATGTTGTGCCTGCGCATTTTTTGGTTTCACAAACAAAAATGAACCCCATCTCTCACTTGGACAATAGGTTGGAGATGTTAACTGTGGATCTGTCACRTATGTTTGGATTTGTGTGCTTTACTTCAACACACTTCAATTTCATTTAGTTGTTGTGCCAGTGCAAAGGTTGGGTGTTTTTTTGTGGCACGGTGACAATTTTTCAAGTGGGTAGGCTAGACTTCCCTTGCAGCGGTGCCTGACAGGTAGCGAATTGGTCTGTCATTTGTTTCATTTGTATTCCACAGAAAGCTGGAGCTTAGTGATTCAGGTAAAGTCTTAGAATGAGAGGGTGTGAATGGAACTGGCATAGCAGAACATCAAATAAGACTGGTGAGATTCTATTAATCTACAAGAATGTAGTCATACAAGTCTAAAGTGGGGAAAAATGTTCCTCRTCAATAAAAGTCTTTATTTTTTGTATGTTTTGTGAGATTATGAACATTTTGGGTCTCTTTAATTTGTTCGCATTACTTTAGAAAATTACAGGATATTTGTATTTGAAGAAATTTGTATTTCTTCAAATACAAATTTAAACTGCACTTTATAATTTTTTGAAGCATCTGTTGTAAACACACAGGCTGCCTATTAGCACCAGTTTTGCTAGCCACTTTCAATCAAGTGGTTGTACTTTTGGTTTGACATAACTGTAGTAAAAGTGGGTAGAAAAAAATCCTTGGTTTTGCGTTTTTACACAAGAGTTAAAAACCTATTTGACTTGGATTTTGTGACATGTCAATGGTTGTTTTATGTGTTCTGTAAAGTTGAAGGGATCAAACTATTTTTCAGTGTGGTCTAAATTTAGCCTGAGATGATTAGGGCTGCAGTAAACGAGACGGATGACTAATCCCAACACTGAAATTGCATTTTCATCAGCAGGAGGTGAAGTGGTGTTTTGCTACAGAAAGTCACAATTTGTAAGACTGCCACAACCAGCTTTAAATCAGAGAAATACATTGCTTTAAWGGAAATACTCATGTCTAAAAAATCAAGTAGATAAACCTTTTTTTCTGCAGATTGTTTTTTTTTTTAGTATTATTCACTGTTGAAGAGTTGAGCTAAGTCTTGTCTGTTTAGAAAATATTTCATCAACCAATATTAGTTTTATTGCAGCTTGCAGAAAATAATCTTCTGATGCACATCTACAACCAATTAACTTATGGAGTCAAAATGGCTGCCACAATAGCTCATATAAAACACATGTATAAAAAACACTATAGTTTTAATATATCTGCTGATAGTTAATAGTACAGGGTATCCTAGCCTCTGGATATTTAAAATCAGCCTGAATAGAGTACTGAGGCTGTTCCTGTCCCCTTGAAGGATTTCCAGCTAATTCCTGAAAATGTTTGTTAAAATCAAACGTCTTTAGGCAAATAAGAGCTAATTTGAATACAAAAAGCTTACTTTTCTTACACAAATGTAATTAGTGTATCATTATAAATCAGTCACTAAAACCAATTTTCTACTCTGCTTTTCTTTACCTGAGCCTTTTGAGACATTTACAGATATTATGTGCAGCTGTGGGTGTGCCAAGCTTCAGTTTTCTGTTTGTGTGTGTGATAGTGCAGTTAAAAATATTTGAATTTGTACAAATACAAAACACTTTAACCTCCAATTTTATGTTTAACTTTGACTGTTTCTGTGGGTCGGGGGAAGTCTTTGTCTCAAGTGGAGCAGTTTATGTATGTGGGTTTCTTTTTCATGAGTAATGACAGGATGGATCAGAAGATGGATTGACGGATTGGGGCCTCATCCTCAGTACTAAGGGCATTACTTTGGTCAGTCATGGTGAAGAAAGTGCTGAGTAGGGTTGCCAGACTTAGCCTCAGAAGGTGTTTTTGCATTCTAAGGTTCGACTCTTCCCACCCCTACTCCAGTCGGCTCAAAATTACTCTGCTGCAGCCCTGGTTGTGTGACTTCACCAAACTAGATGGATAAGTATCAGATAGCAGTATGATGCTTAAGACAAGAGGGCAGAATGACGAAGAACGTAGAGTTGCCAGATGGAACATGGTAAACTGTTGTACTGTCCCTTTAAAATGATTGTATTTTCATCCAAACTGTCAGATATTCTGAGTGGGTGTGTTGTAACACGAGGTGTTTGTATTTGGTGAAAATGTGCACAGAAAAGGAGGGGCAAAAATTTGAATTTTCATTTTTATCTGGCAACCCTCACTGTTGCTCAACAGCTCGCTACTGTTGTTGTGTAGTTGAAAATGTGTGAAAAAAATGTTACAGCTATTGTAAAAGATTCACGTAAAGTTATTCTCATCTGTGTGATGTAAACCCTGCGGTCAGTGAACCAATCAATGAGCAGCAGTAGTTGATGTCAAATAGAGCTGAGCAGCCCGGCATGATTACAACCACAGCTCTCAGGGTTCCAGTAGTCGAGGTGGACCTCAGCCATAAGGGCTGATGTAAACCAGGCCAGGCCTTGCAATGCAAAACTATCCCTCCCTAGAGATATGGTGAGGAGCTCTGTCACCAGGAGAGATCGGATTAAAGCCTCTGCTCCTCCACCCTGAAAAATAGTCAGTTGACATGTTTTATACATCTGATCAAGATCGCTCCTAGTCGTCTTTCTTTAGAGGTATTCCAGGCACGTCCCACTGATACGAGGCCTTAGGAAAGACAAAGGACTTGTTGGAGGGATTATGTATCCTCTCTGAACTGGGAATGCTTCGGGGTTCCCCAGCATGAGCTGGAAAGTGTTGCTGGGGAAAAGGATTTCTGGGTTTCTCTCCTGGTCATGTTGCCTCTGCGACCCGACTACTTTAGAGGCATAAGATGGAGATAGAGATGGAGGTTTCTGTGGACTTCCATGGGTGGTTAAGAGCTGCAGACAAATCTTAATTTCTCACTTACTATTGCTGTAGGGCTTTTGGCTGTTTCTTTCTGCAAGGATTGTCATAGCAAGAAAACTGATCAGAAGATTTGGCAATTGTTTTACACCAGATCTTCTTTTTAACACAAGTGGTGGTGAAACCCACAGCCTCAAGACTACAAAACTGCAGCACTGACCCATTACTGTTGTTTGAGGATTCGGTTGTATTTTCTGGGTTATAATATTTTATTTTTTTGTCTTCTTTTCAATTGAGTCACTGTTTCAAAGATAAATCATAGTCACTGAGCTCTGATCAGACACACCACAAAAAACTATTTTAGGTTTAGTTTTATTTTTTTTAAATACAGAAGATCTAAAGAGTCTACCAAATGTAGAACACTCTGTGCTAACTATTATGTGCACAGTCGTGTCAGCAATGTATGATGGATGGGCCCTTTAATGTGGAACAGACACTTTGAAGTGATGGAGATTGCAGCTTTCTCGACAGCTCTGGACCCCTCTGTTTTCTGCTTCAAGTCCCCCAGCCGGCAGCATGGCAGAAGAGGAAAAAAAGGGGGGAAGTGCTGCTGCATTCGCCTGAAGACATCCCAACACCAACAGCATTGTTATGTTCGCAACTGAATTAAAAGCGCACAGAAAGAAGGATGATTATTGAAGTTGCTGTTGCGAGAAATTATGTGGGATTTAATGAGAGGCTCTTCACTGAAATGTGACTGACAGACGGGTGCTCCACAGGAAAAAATGAAAAAAAAAAAAAAACACAAAAAATGTTCCTGATGGTTACTGAGACACGTGACAAGAATACAAAAAGCATTCATTGTAAATCCAGCTTTGACAGTCATTTTGACAATGGTTGGAACTTATTTGGATTCATGACAAAAAAGGAACAAATACAACTAATTTCTGTTGGAAAGTTTTCAGTATTAAGGATTTATTTGTTTATTTTTTACCAGGTTTAAAAACTAGTTACAGTAAATAGCACCTTAAATGTTTGTAATTACTCCCTACTTCTTACTTTAGAACTGGAATAGAGGAATTTGAAGTCCTGGTTGATTGAATRGTGTAAAATGACTGTTATACAAACTCATAGTTTTAACCAGTTTAGCGATTTGGGTCTTTGGGCTTTTTGATTCCCAACACTCACTTTTCAATCRTGTGCATCCTTGCAGAACGAACAGACAATGAGCAGGCCTCAGACAGCAAGTCACTTAGCTGCCGTCTTTGCTCGAGGATGGCATGAATCACTTACTCAGCCCAGATATTAAGATTTCAGGGCTGCATTGACATCCATTAGGGAAAATAACACCCCTGGCTCTTTATCTAATAGAATTTGAGTGAACCAAATTGACCATAAATTTTGTACATAGTCATAAATGTCAAGAAAAGGGAGGAAAACAGACAGACAAATTCCTTCAGCATGATGGCAGTGCAAATCATTGCTAAGGGAATGGTGTATGAAAAGTGAGGAGTCGGAGTGGCGATTATGAAGGAAATGTGGGCAGCTTATTGGTTAAATGAAGAATAAAGGTGAAAAAAGGCATTAGTTGTCCCATTTTCTAGGTTACACCTACCCTTTAGGCATTATCCCAAAGTCACAAAACTACGGGAGCAGGTGATCAAAGAACAGAAACCTGAACAGGAAAATTAAAGGGTAAGAAACAGAATGGGCACATGGGGGAAATGGTGAAACAACATTAAAATTTAGAAAAGGGTGGCCACAGATTTTGAAAAAGACTGCAGTACTTAATGGGTAGGTGTGATAAACTAACTTTGTGGTGTTACGATTACCTGACTTGATGTGCATGAGAATTAAAAGGCAGGAGAAACGGAAAAGAATTCATGTAATAGAATGAGGAAATGCAACAAAAATAAACTCCAAGATTTTTGGAGAAAATTTCAACGTACATCATGGTAACCACACGCATGTGTCTTTCTCTGCCTTTTATCACTCAACAATAGAAGCACACATAAACACAAAACAAAAATTAAACTCAAACAAGAAATAACAGTATTTTTGTGTTTACAGTGTTTCATGTGAGAGCTATGGCACATTAAAAAGACCCTTCACTTCCAGTTTTGAAAGAGTTCACCTCAGCGTACATACAATGGAAGTTTATAGAAGCATAGAAGTGCACACTGCGCTCTGGACAAATTTGACATTAAACTCTCCAGTATCAGTGGGAAATACACTGGGTAAGAAGAAGAAAAGAAGTATGTTTTRATGTATGAACCATAGACATGTAAAAAAAACATAATTAAACTCCATCACACTCCACTCTATTAGTTAAATYTAGATCCATWACAGTATTCACAAAGTATGATTAAAAAAAGAAGTTTTACGTACTGGCCCTCCATAAAGAAGCAGGGCTTTACTATTGATTAAAAAAAAGAAAAACTCTAATTGGGCCTCCCTGCTCATGCTGATGCCCTAATGACCCATCTGCGATGGATGGATGGATGGATGGATGGATGGATGGATGGATGGATGGATGGATGGATGGATGGATGGATGGTGATTCACATAGCTCATTTATCTGTTTTATATGTTTTTTCCCAAAGCTAGAAGATGCAAAGGGAAATTTGTCACCCAGATGGAAGAATAACGAGTGAATATTGATAAGTATGCTACAGTTTTTATGTAATGAAGCATGCCAAGAACAATATGATCCAAAACCATGACAAAAGAGCATATAGATGACCAAGACATTAAAAACCAGAAATTTTTTAAAAGAAAATCTGTATGTCGAAGTCTGTTTACAGTAACCCTGTGCTACTACTATTGCCAACAACATTAAACTGGAATACCAAGTGGATGGTCATGGCAATCAAAAACTGACTAATTCTGCATGAACACAAGGCGCATAGCAAWCTACTCCAGTGTACAATATGCCTTTTATGAATGGGAATATGTGTGTTAGTCAAATGTAGATGTTTTTCAATTTTATAACATTGTCTGGAGTAACTGTGGCAACAGGAGGTAGGGRAGTTGTCCTCTAACTGGTGGGTTGCTGGTTTGATTGCCTGCTTTGTCTCRGTTGTTGTGTACTTGGGTAAGACACTTCACCCACCTTGCCTGTTGGTGGTGATCAGGTGGCTCTGGTGCATGGCAGCCTTCTCTGGTTGCTACAATTTACAGTAGCTTATCACCAATAGTGTGTGAATTAATGTGTAAATGACAGTATCRGTAAGTGCTTTTGAGTCCTTAGACTTGATAAAGCACTATATAAGCTCAGGTCATTTATCATTATCCATTGATGTTCCATTAGGTCTTATACCTTCTACAGTGGGGTGCAAAAGTTTGGGCAGCCTTTTAAATTTTCCTGATTTACCTTTTATAAATCATTGATTGTTAAGATAAAAAAATCAGTAAAATATATTATAAAGGGGACAAACACAATTATATTTGAGATGTTAAATGAAGTTTATTTGATTTACAGAAAGTGTGAAGTAATTGGTTAAACAAAATTAGGCAGGTGCATAAATTTGGGCAGCAAAAAAAAAAAAAAACAACGCATTATTTAGTAGATTTTCCTTTCACAGAAATAACAGTCTCTAAACGCTTTCTACAGCCTCTAATGAGAGTCTGGATTGTGGTTAAAGGTATTTTAGACCATTTTTCTTTGCAAAATATCTCTAGTTCATTCAGGTTTGATGGTTTCCAAGCATGGACAGCTCTCTTTAAGTGAYACCACAGATTTTCAATAATATTCATRTCTGSGGACTGAGATGGCCWTTCCAGAACGTTGTACTTGTTCCTCTGCATGAAKGYCTTMGTAGATTTTRAGCAGTGTTTAGGGTGGTTGTCTTGTTGGAAGATCCAGCCTGGCTTCAGCAGCTTCAGCTTTGTCACTGATTCCTGAACATTGATCTCCAGAATCTGCTGATATTGATTGGAATCCATGCACCCCTCAACTTTAACAAGATTTCTAGTCCCTGTACTGGCCACACAGCCMCACAGCATGATGGAACCACCACCACATTTTACTGTAGGTAGCAGGTGTTTTTCTTGGAGTGCTGTGTTCTTTTTCCTCCATGCATAACGGCCCTTGTTCTGCAAAATGTGCTTTAGCATACCTCAAGCAGCTCTATTTGTGATGTAGGCGGAGAAAAGGCTTCCTCTGCATCACTCTCMCATACAGCATCTCCTTGTGTAAAGTGTGCTGAATAGTTGAACGATGCACAGTGACTCCATCAGCAGCAAKATGATGTTGTAGGTCTTTGGTGCTGGTCTGTGG
Organism: Austrofundulus limnaeus; assembly: GCF_001266775.1. Taxonomy (NCBI): domain Eukaryota; kingdom Metazoa; phylum Chordata; class Actinopteri; order Cyprinodontiformes; family Rivulidae; genus Austrofundulus; species Austrofundulus limnaeus. The sequence goes on along the minus strand of NW_013952426.1, from coordinate 503,897 downwards.
GTTGACTCTGACTGTTCTCAACATCCTTCACTTYTGTTTATTGGAGATTTTTCTTTGTCACTTGGAGCCTACACTTGAATTGTGCCCGTGGYCYTCCATTTTCTCACAGTTTCTCAAAAGTGGAGACTGAAAGCTGAAATCTCTGCGATAGCTTTCTGTATCCTTCCCCTAAACCATGACGGTGAACAATCTGTTTTCAGCTCATTTGAAAGTTGTTTTAAGACTCCCATGCTGCCACTCTTCAGAGAAGATGCAAGAAGGAGAACAACTTACATTTGCCCCCATTAAATACCCTTTCTCATAATTGGAGTCATCTGTGTATGGAGGTCAAGGGTCACTAAACTTACCAAACCAAATTTGAGTTCCAGTAATTAGTTCTAAAGGTTTTGAAATTAATAAAATGACAACAGTGCTCATTTATGCACCTGCCAAATTTTGTTTAACCAGTTATTGCACACTTTCTGTAAATCACATAAACTTCATTWCACTTCTCAAATATCACTGTGTTTTTCCCCTGTATGATATACTTAACTGATTTTTTTTATCCAAACAATCAATGATTTATAAAGGTAAATCAGGAAAATTAACATAGCTGCCTAAACTTTCGCACCCCACTGTCTATGGTTATGGAGACAAATGTCCTTTAAAATACTAGCTTTATGTTGAACTTTGTGCTTGTGCTCTTTGTTACCTCAAAAAATACTAGAAATTGCAAAGGTTGAAATGAATTGCAGTGATATTGCACGAAAAGCAATGACCTAATGAGGTAAAAGTAAAGTTTGTGAAGTTAAAGATTTTCTTTTAGCCACAGAAACAAGTTTGAGAAAGATATCAGGAAGTAGACGGGACGCAAAAACACACAAAACGGAGCAAGCTGAGACAGACAACTTGAGACAGAAAGAGRCAACCTCATCTTGCTTGTCCAGAAGAGAACAATCACAGTGAGGGGAAGAGGCGGACGTGCACAAAAAAAAGGGATGGAAAGAACCTGACCGTTGTGTCATCTGGGATCACTGAGCTCTGTAATAGGCTTGAGTCTTGTCAGTTGAGCTCAACGCAGGTTGACTTGGCTGTGGATTTCTTTGCGGACTTCCTACCAAAAACAGCATTATGATTCTTCAATAGTCCCAGTACTATCCTGGAAGGTCTCACTTAGCTGGCATTTGAAGAAAAAAAATGAAGAATGTTAAACATTTCATAACTGGCATGTTAATTTACACAATGCTCCATAATGAAACTTAAAACGTTTGAAGACCGAAATGTTGTTACAATTCACCACAGGACACAAACTATTTCATTTCAGCATGTGTTACACTCTTGTTGAATCCACTAGTGCAAAGATTATTTTTTCTCCAATTGTAGTAGATTCTTGACACACATTACATARAAGACTGCATTTTTTAACAGTTAATTATTCAATTTCTCTATGAAAAAAGCAGCCAGTGAACAGCAGTGAATCAGTGGTTTCAACAGATGTCCTCTAACAAGACTTGTAGGTTTGATTCCACCAGTATTCAGTCACATCAAAGTCTCCTTTGGCAAAAGGCTGAACCTCGTTGCCTCCAATGTGTYCCACAGGTGTTGTGAAGGTCATCTAAAACACTAATCTGACTCTATAKAATTATTTATTCAGATTAGCAGACACGTAGTAGAGTAGGGTGATGACTTTGGCAATGTGGTGTGGTGACATCCTGTCCTTTTTTAAACTATTACAAATAGGGGTGTCCAGATACAAGTACTCACACTCGTACAGAATGCCCAATACCAGGATCCAATATTGATACTGAGATACTGTTATTGGTACTCCATTAAATGCTACAGTTTACATTTTATGTGAAAGGTTTGTCAGTTCCATTTTATAATTAAACAAGCAGAAAGAAAATTGTATTTGTCATTTTTCATTTATTTTAAAATGTTGCATTTGATGAGAGCCAACTTGTTATGAATGAAAAAAAGTTTTTTTAAGTCATTGTGTAATGTTTAGGTTCTAACACAGTAAGTACTCGGTATTGGCATGTACTCATACGTATTTTGAGAAAAACTGGTGTCGGGACACACCCAATTACAAATGTCAAATTTGCACATTACAAGTCTTCAGAAACATGTCTTTTGATACATCATTCATCTTTGATATCAACTTAACAGTGAAGGATTGAAGCTTGCAGTTTTTTCCAGGTGGTATTGACCAAATAGTGAGTGAGTTAGTTGATGCCAGCAGTCTTGCTTAGCTGTACCGTGAGAGATTGGGTGGCTAAAGGCTTTSATCTGCCTACATCCCCCAGAATGCTGTGCGGTTCCAGAWCAGAGTTCAGTGAAGTGATCAACATTCTATTGTATGTATTTTCTATTGATAATGATCGCATGTCTATCAGGATATGGGTTGTTTTTGCCCATCCCTACTGATGAGTACTTTAAAAAGTAGATTTAAATTTTGTGAGATCATCTAATTTGATTGTAATCCATCTCTTTTCTCTCACTCCCCGACCATCCTGCCTCTGTTGATATTTCTGCAGATGAATTTAAGGCCTTCCTGAAGCGTTTGCCCACTGACCGGTTTCTGAATGTGACCACTATCGCCAAGTTCTGGTCTGCCGATCTGTCCCTCCAAAAGCGCTACACCCAGCTGGAGTCCAGCACTGCACTGGTGTTAGGAAAAGCCCAGAAGATTGTCAGGAAATTGTTCACCCTGAGCAAACGCTGTCCCAAACAGCCCCGCATCAGTCTGCCCCGAGAAAGGTGAGCCACAGCCACGCTCAAGTTTCAAAGATCCTTTGCGTCTGTTTTAGAGGGTCTATTTGTGTGCTTTCTAACAAAATAGTTAATTGAACCTTGGATGGCATTGATATTTATTAAACTCTCTTATTAACTTTTAGAGTCAATCTGATTCAAGATGGCCACTACAACTGAGACATAGGAAACACAAAAATGGTTAAAACTTTGTAGATTTTACAGATAACTAGAATAGAATAGAAGAATAGAAATAGCCTTTATTGTCCTGCTGAGGGGAAATTCAGGTGTCACAACAGCATCCATACAGAGGTTCACATGCTAGTTACTTTACAAACTATAGACTGTGCACAAAAACCAAAATTAGCACGAACTAGCAATGATATGACTACTAATAATAAAAAAATAAAATATAAAGAATTGTGGAGGAATAAAAAAGAAATGTTTTGTTTTAGAGACTGTTAAAGAGACCAGTTAACATTTGGTATGGTAGTAGCTTTAATTCATCMCCAGCATTTACTCCAAGATCTAACAGATCTTTGTTTAAAAGTTTGGTATGGTGGCAATATGGAGGGTGCTATGCATATTTCCAAAGAATAATTGTATTTATTTATTTAAGTTGTTCAATTAACAAATCCTCTATACCAAAACTTGAACACTAAAAAGCTGTTGGTGCCACGTGCTTAAAAGAATGAACCAAGTGAGCGTTTGGTCGTTATGTTTAGTCAAGGAGGCCTAGAAAGTCCTTGCAGTTTGAAAACATGTCTCACTTTGATGCTCTCCTATAAATTGCTTTTTGGTGGAAGATTTGCTTTTCCACAAACCAAACCCCAAGGCTCTCGAAAAGATATGTCATTGAACAAGGGTTTAATTAGGATGCTTCTTTCAAAACATTTGTTGGATTGTTTCCATGGTTATTGGGTGTTTGGAATTCTAGTTCTTTTCGATGACCCTTCATTCTACGTAAGTGGTAAAAAAATGGGTTTGTGGTTTTAGTATTTCATTTAGGTAAAGTTTGAAAATATATATGTGATAATAAACATTTCCTGGTTGCATTTGTGAATATGTATGAATACTTTCATGGTGACACTACTATAGTGTTGGGCTTTTGAACTGTTCTATCACTTCCTAGTCAACAATGTGTTCACTTCCTTATCTACAGGCCAGTTGGCTTCTGGATGGACACAGCTCAGTCTCTGCTCTACTGCAACGAGCACGGAGTTCTGGGCTCATTCTCGGAGGAGGTGAAAAGCTGTAGCTGCCCTGTGGACCAGCCCGCCTGCCAAGGAGTGATCCCCTGTGTTGTAGGCACCTCTCCCACCTCCTGCTCCCTTTGTGCCACAGACAATGCCACCCGCTGTGGAGCCTGCCACCATGGAAACTTACTCCACCTTGGTTCCTGTCGCCCAAGCGTTGCACCGTCCCTGGACCACTATTTGAACTTTGACCTGGACATGCCAGATGCTGAGGTTCTCAGAGCTCCTCACATATATTCTACACTGCTTTTAAAACCACATAAGGCTGAGAGTATCTGAATAATTGTAGTCATATCAATGTAGGTCAATTTGGGACTATACATAGTTCATGTAATGTACATAATCTGTAAAAAATAACTAAAAACAAAACTTGATTCTAGCCAAGTCTCGACTGAAACACTAGCTAAAAATTATATTTTTTTGAGAATCTTGCTACAAAGCTAAGTTTTTGTCAACTGATTTTTATATACTATTGTTTAAACTAAATATTATAATTAAATTAATACTGTATTTAAATTGCTAAAATTTCAAACTAGAACTTTAATCAGAAATCGTAAGAGAACTAGCATGTTTTGAACAAGTATGCAACAGTTTGTATGCCTTGAGTAATGATTGTGATTTAAGAGGGTTTTTTTGTTTGTTTTTCTCCCCACTAAAGGTGAAATACCTGCTCAAGCGACTCGACAGCAGAATAGAGGTCCACGCAATCTACATCAGCAACGACGTCCGCTTGGGAAGTTGGTTCAATCCTGCTTGGAGGAAAAGAATGCTATTGACACTCAAAAGCAACAAAAACAAATCCAACCTCATTCACATGCTGATGGGTATTTCTTTTCAGATATGCTTGACGAAGAATTCAACACTTGAACCAGTGCCTGTGATTTATGTTAATCCTTTTGGGGGAAGTCACTCAGAGAGCTGGTTCATGCCAGTGAATCAGCCTGACTTCTCTAACTGGGAGAGAACTAGACTGGACTCCATTGCCACTGCACAGTGTTACAACTGGACGCTGTCACTGGGCAACAAGTGGAAGTCTTTCTTTGAAACAGTGCACATCTACCTGCGGAGCCGCATACTCACAGATGATCCGACAGTGAATGAAACTCTCTTCTACGAACCTCTGGACCTGGAAGACCAAACTTCCAAYCTGGGCTACATGAAGATAAACACACTTAAAGTTTTTGGATACAGCATGCACTTTGACCCTGAAGGCATCAAAGATCTGATTCTACAGCTGGACTACCCCTACACACAGGGTACACAAGATGCTGCCTTTCTGATGTTGCTGGAGATGAGAGACCGGATTAACCGGCTATCTCCACCGGCACCACAGCCACTTGACCTGTTCACTTGTCTGCTGCGCCACCGCCTCAAGCTGTCTGCCGGAGAGGTGGCGCGGATCAAGGACTCTTTACAGATCTTCAACTCCAAGCTTCCTAATGCTTTTCCTGAACCTGACCTGGCCCAGCTGTGCAGCTAGCTAGCTTAGCACGCTGGCCATGTTCTGGAGTTGTACTGCACACACATAGAAGTTGTTACTTCAGGGACAATACTGCTGAAAAGGTCTCTTGAACCATTTGAATTAACAAACCAGTGACTCTAAAGGCTAGCTAAGTAGGCCTTTCTTTTTTGGCATTTCTGACAGGTTTTCAGGTGATACTTGTATCCTTTTTAGAAGATGCGCTGTCCCTGTTGGGAGACATCCTTTTGATCTCATTGCCATGCTTTTGGCAAACTTTGTGAAAGACAAAAGTTAAAAAAAATTATCTTACTCTGACAAGTGTTTCTGGTTAAACAAACTGGTGTCTGGTGTCTTGCAAATGATAAAGGAGATTTTGATCTGTGAGGAGGCACTTTTGAGTGATATTCTAACATTAGTCAAAGGATTTTCTCTTTTCTAACTATTTTCTTTGGATACAGAAATATTTGGTTGGGGTAACCAAATGATAATAATACATGTGTGGGAGAGGGGTTCTGTTACAYTCAAGAGTTTAACATTTGATCATTCTGAACCTTGGTAAAGTCTGGGTATTTCTTTTTAATCCACATCTTCCATTTTATTTGGCATTTGAAAACCTGTATCTGTTGTCATAATTGGAAGGGAAAGCCTGTCATGTTCTATTGATGGTGGCATGTTTATGTCAAAAGAAAACCTATTGGCTAAGTGGTAAAATGTTAACAAATGTTGACTTCYTTTATTTTCTATCTAAAAGTGGTACAAAAAACCTGTTTAAGAAGAGGACAAAGGTCGGCGGACGTAGCGCTGTAAATAACGCTCCATCTAACCCCAGATTGTGGACTAGTGCACATTGCTTTCTGGATAACTGAGTGAAAAGACCAAAAAAAGTGTTTATAACAAAACAGACTCATGCCTTATATGGAAAGTCAATGTTACGATAAGAAGCACATTTAATTTCTGTGTTTGGTTTCAAAGCAAAGGTTGTATCGCTTTTTATATTTCTACCAAGACGAAACAACAGACACAATCTCCAGAGTATGTGGTAATGTAGCTTTTATATGTACAGTAAATGCCAGTCACATTTTTCTGCTTGTTTTGATTTAGTGTTGTGAAAAATTTGAGTCACCTCCCACAGTGCTCACCAGTACTTGCACTATGTAATTGTTCTGCAAAATCTACAATTATACAAATTCTCTTTAACTGATATAACTTGTTTCATTTTTATGATTTGAAAGGTTTTTCAATAGTTTACTTTAGACTCCAGTCAATAAAATGGTTTTATGTTGTTGTATTTTTTATTTAGCACTTTCTTTGTTTTCTCCATAGTTTAATGCAGGTCAAAATATTCCTGTGTTCCAGCAAAAACAAGGTCACAAGGTTAATCCAAGGCAGTTCTCTGGAGAGTTTGCAGATTCACAAGAATGAAACTTGTTATGATGTAACATTTATTACACCAGTTTCTCTCTGGAAAAGTCAGTAAACCTTGTATGTCATTTTCAGCTGTTCTGTGCTCAGCTTGCTTAAGTAAAAACAAAGTGGTTTATTTTTTTGAGGAGACATTTCCTTATTTAAAAAAATGACTTCAAGCCATATCTTAATGTCTACAATTATATTCACTGCAACATATGGGGAATACAGGGTAATTACAGGGTAATTTTGAGGTAACATATAATATATATCGGAGGTAATAAAGGTTTTGATATGTGGTATGTTCAGGTAATGCTAGCTGTTGTGTGTGCAAAAATACAGCCTCTACAAACTGATCCACAGTCTAAAAACWATTTTGTAAGCATCATTAGCTTCATTAGATAATCCAAACAATAAATTTAAGGAGACATACCATGCCTTTAAATCCTTCTTTTTCATATTTAAACCATTCAGTTAGGRTCTATAGTGGAAATGCAATACTTTGGTCTGAATACCTTCTTATTGTAACTCTACCAGCCCCCTCTTTCACCACCATTCCGACATACTCTATGTCTCAAAGCAGCTGGTTTCTACTCTATTCATTTAAATCCATACACTTCACACCCTGTCCCAACTCCAGCTTCCAGACCAATTCAATCTAGTTTGATTGGGGGGGTAATGTCTATCTAGTGGCGCAGAATCATTTTATATATAAATGAATTAAAAGATGTCAACAAGGGAAGACTTATCCAGCCAGACCTTGGAGTCAGAGTCTGAGCCAGAGCAAGAGGAGAATGAAGACAACAAAACTGTTGTTGGTAAGTCCAGACCTTATTTGGTAGTTCTGTCACAAACAATTTTATGAAATAGTTCACAAAACTAAATGGGTCAAAAAATATTACCCAAAYAGAATATAAATACTGTATATCTTTTCAGCACTGGGAGAGACTAAATTAAAATTATCTGCACTCCTAGAGACTCCAAGTACACAACAAAATGCATGTAATGGCTAAAAAAGTGGATTTTGCATATGTCCCCTTTAAAAACACAAGGAACTGGACTTCTTTTCCGAAGCTAAAAATGTTTCCCACGGTAGCTTACAGTGGTTTATGCGAGGGAGGGGTGATTTGTGCCATGAAACAACTTTCTCTTGGATAGTGGTATTTTTGATTGTTCCCAGGGATGCAACACATCTTAAATATATGTAAATTTTTTAATTGGAAGCATTACAGTTATGGCCTTGCTTKAAAATCACTTTAAGYAAAAAGGGGCACAACTCACCCTACTGTCTCCTACTTGTGTTGTGTTCCCTGATTATCGATCTGTGCCAATTCTCTGGTATGTTTCTAGCCAWAGCTCAGTTGGTTTTACAGATCTTGAGCCAAACTTATCTGGTACTGAGTAGGTATTGGTACGTATCAGCCTGTATTATGAATTGCAACCTTTTTTTAAGATGGTGGTGTATTTTCCATTAATCTTGGTCAGAACAAACCTCTCTTTCTCCAATAAGATCATTCATTGAGCTGGATTGTTGGAAAATAGGCAAATATTCATTGCAATCTCACTGAATTCTATTTGCTACAATACAAGCCAAGCAGCAGCATTTTAGTCATTCACTTTTGATTAGCATGGCCTAGTGTATTCTAGGTTGTGCACAGTATTTTATTTCAAACATTGTATCCCACCTTCATTTTTATGAGGGGTGTACAGCCACATGGCAAGAGACACAGCATTAGACGGGATGAGATGGGAGACGGGATGAGCTGCTGCTGAGATCTCGCATTAACTTGTGCATAAGTAATGGTGGAATACAGGTAACCATAATTTGCCCAGGTAAAACCTCACAATAATTTGAATCCAAACATAAAATTAAATCATCCTAAATATTATTAACCTTTCCATTCTAACAAACAAACTGGATGAGGAATCCTTGGAAAGTCTGGAGTTTTTTGTTGACGAGTGAWTTTAAAGAATCGTTATGGGCAAAYGAAAGCCAACACCYGCAGCTAGCTCAACGGCYAACAACCCGCTAGCRAAACTTAACCATTTGGAGAGCTCTGACAATACTTCGACAACATCTCMGACAAAACAASCTTCACAGAAATCCTGGAGTCTACMGAGAAGAAGCTAACTGGCTTGGATGGCTGACTTACCCTTGTAGAGGTGGGAATTCCAGTATCTGAGGGAGTCTTTAAAGTTTAGCCAACAACAGGTAACTTTGCTTGCGAAAGAAAACAACCAGCTGAGGGAAACGGTCAAAGAACTCACYGAGGGGATGACACAGCTATCAGGAGAGCAAAAAAAAAAGGAATCCATCCTGGACAYGCAGGCCCGGAGCATGCGGGACAAGCTCGACTTCTTGGGAATCCCGGAGCAAGCAGAGGAGGACCTGGAGGCCTCGGTCCGCARCTTCATTCAAAATCAGCTGCTCCTTCCAGCCAAAAYGGTGAACAAGATYATGTTTGACYGGRTACATCGACTGGGAGGTAAGAAGCCTAACAGTAAACTTCTGCGGCCAATTATAGCTAAATTTCAGCATTATAAACAGAAAGAACGTTAAAAGTCGAGGTAGGGAGCTGCGTGGAACAAACTCCAGCTTAAACGATCAATTTCCAAAACAAATCCTGGATAGAAGAAGCATTCTGTTYCCAATCAGGAAAAACAAAACATTGCTGAAGGCAGAATGACTATAATAGCTGTAGATAAGCTTTATATTAACGGTCAGCTGTTTAGAGACCCAGACATAACTCCATGGCTTTATTAAGAACATCAGCATGGTTAGTGACATTTTTCTTATTTACCAATTAAAATTAAGTGTTAAGCACAACTCGGTTGGTGGGTACACAGCTGGTGGAGCACGGTGTTATGGCACTTTTTGTGGCGGGGGGGGGGGGGGGGTTTCTTTTTCTCCTTTTTTCTTTTTTTGTTTATTATCACATCACTTTCCTCTTCTATTGTTTTTCCTCGGCTAATACAAAATTATTTCCACACAAGCACACATACTCATGCACACCTATTTCCCATACATACAAATATTTCATAAAGAAAGATATGTTTCCTATATCTTCAACCACAGCACCTACACCTTTTTATTATTTTCTATACTACTATCTTCAAAATTTTACATAGTCAGCAATAAGTGACTATGAATTTGCCTGGGTCTTTTTATCTCTATAAAGAGTGTGGTTTAACCTTATTTTCACATGTACACGGATGGGCACTTTAAAGGGGCAATATCATGTAAAATCAGCTTTTTTGAGTTTTATATCATGTTATAATGTTATACTCTCATAAAAAACATGCCCAAAGCCTTGCTTTGACTCATTCATTGAGAAATCCTGTTGCATTTTTAGGCAGCCATGCTGAGCAAAACGACAGGTGGTGATCAGAAACACCTTTTGGGACCAGAAACACCTCTGGGATGTGTCTCCAAGCTGAGTTTCCTCATCACGGAGCACACCACCCCACCCCGCACCCCACACACCCGACACATGACTCCTGCCAGGCCCCTGCTTGCAGGGGAGTATAGAAATCTTCTGTTAGATCATTATAGTCTTGAAACAGCCTCTGCCGCCACATCAGGGGTCGGATTTATAAAACTTGCGTACGCACAATTTGAGCCCAGAAACTTGCGTACGCA
>NW_013952426.1:490657-493083 GCF_001266775.1 Austrofundulus limnaeus | reverse complement strand
GTATTGGGGTCTGGGGGGGGTTCTTGGGGGCTGGCTGCTGAGGGTTCCAGGGTGGGGGTTCTGAGGACATGCCACCCCTGGGCTGTGGCCCTGGTGTGGCTTGGGCTCTGGCGGGCGGGTTGCCGGGCCCTGGGCCGGTGCGTGCTCTGGTGCCCAGCTCTGGGCTGGAGGCCTCCGGTGCCCTGGTGGTCTGTGAGTCTCAGTTACAATGTACAGAGTAACTAAAATAGTTTGTGGAAAACATTTTTGGTCATCAATACAAAAGAAAGAAGGGGAGAAAAAAATGAGTACCAGTGCCATAATGTTGGACTAGTGTGGATATTTCTGTGCGGCTTTTGGAGAGAATATTAAATATCAGCTGGTGAGTGAATGCAGACATGATGCTGTCAATAGTTGTTAACATTGTCACATGCGTGCGAAGGGGATGTTGTCTGTTTAGGGAGAGGAGGAGGAGGAAGGTGCAAACKCAACATTACCTCAGGCTCTGAGACGTAAAAATCTTTATTCATGATGTAAATGAATAAATTTTATGTAATTTATTATTATCAGTAGGGACATTATTTTGTCAAATCTTAACTTATTTTAGGATTTTCACAGTTTTGTCTTTATTTCTCAGAATCTTCTTGAACATGAAATCCGATGCAGTGATTGGTCCGTGCTGGAGGTTTTTGTAACGACGTCATCCAGGATTAGCTTTACGGCACAGCAAAGTGTCGTAAATCAGCTCTAAGACTGACATGTAAGATTTACTCTTACACTTCGCTTAAAGTGGGACTGAGATGCTTGACAAATGCTTTTATGCTAGACTCAGCTTTTAGATAAGAATTATTTTACACTTAAGTCCGTTCTTAACAGCATTCTTAAGAGTAATTCTAAGTGGTTTGATAAATATGGGTCCTGCCTTTCTACCCCTGTTTGAAGGGACYAGGAATTGAAGAAATGATTCAGAGAGGAATCAATAATAATATGCAGTTAAAGGGTTAAAAACAGGGGCATAGGTTTGTCAGGAACACACTACTGCATTGTGTTTTTTTAATAMCAATTTTTTTATGTATTTGAGTAAAAATAGCATTTGTGTTCTTGCTGTGTGGATCTTGAACCTTTATTTTTTTTAGCCACCTTGTGTTTGACAGTTTCATAGCATTGCTAAATGGGTAGAGCACTATTTTATGGCCTGATTCAATTGACCTACACTCAAAAGCCCTGGATATATGCCCTTTGTTGAGGGCCTACGTTGAGCTCCTATGATAGACTGCACCACCGTGTTAATGTTCTGTTTGGTCGGGTGCTGTCGTGAGAATACAAACAAATTACAGCAGCTGTTGCAAGCTTGTTCAAAGGTTTTGTACTCTTATTTCTATTTTTTTGTAAACTAAATCTAAAAGACCATGTGTTATCAGTGAGTATAAGGTTGGAGTATGAAAAAATAACTAAACTGGAAAGGAAACATCAGATATCTGGGAAGTTGTCAGTACAATAACTTGTTTGACATGCAAAAGTGTGACAAGCAACATTATGATGGGAGACATGATTTCTTACTTTTTTGTGTGTGTGGGTGGGGAGGGGGGTAGGCTGTAGGCTGTAAACTGCCAGACAGCCCCAAGGGGGGTCAGAGGATTAAACAGTCACAGACAAGTTCTGCCTAACACAGATATTCTGAACATATRAAAATATTATCAATTCCTTTTTGACCTCTTTTTAACCTCGCTTTCCTCCATTTTCAATACTCCCTGACTCAAAAGCTTCATCTGAACAGAAGGTAAACAAGGTGGCAGCAAACTGAGGCTTTTTTGGAACTGGTACATCAGCTGAACAGTCTTTTTTTCACTCCTAAAAAACCCAATGTCATACAATTTCAAAAACCCTATTTTTCTGACCCTCAAACTGCATTGACATTGATCCAAGGTCATGGCGACCAGAACAGTTTACCTTTCTCTCAGTTATTCTAAATAGTTTATGTATTTTTTTATCTGAATAAGTTTTGACTTTCTATACAAATAAATCTTCCGTAGTTCTGCTTGTTTTTTTAATTTCTGGGACTTTGACATTGTAGTGGTCACCTCGAGGTGGAATAAACTGTTCCACCTGTGTAGAAATGTGGAACACTTTTAAACTTTATTTTGTGTTCTGTTAATAATCAGTTCATCATGTGTTAAAAGTTTTAAAAATAAGTACTTTATAGAATTGATCAATGTAATGACCTGTTTACTTTCACTGTGTGTGTGTCACTCTGGTCAAAAGCATGTTTGGTGATCGGGGTCAGGGTCCAGTTTCCTCGCCCACTTACTGTGCAAATATGTGTCAGGCTGACATCCGAACCCTGTGCAGGTTGCTCAGAAATTACATAAGAATGAGGCTTCAGTATAAAATGTCAAGAGGTACAGAAGTTAGACGAGACACTTGATGATCGAAGGGAAGTATCGGTC
>NW_013952426.1:485117-490647 GCF_001266775.1 Austrofundulus limnaeus | reverse complement strand
CAGTATTTCATTGAAAACCTAGTTCCTTGTCATTTAGAATTACACCTGCCAAAAGACTGAGAATGGCATGGCCTGACCTTGTCTTTCTATGTAAGTGCAGATGTTACCAGATAGTCTTCAGTTTCTTAGACTTAACTTCAAAATCCTCCTGTTACTAACACTAAATTCGAGGCCACATCCTGTACTAACTCCAGGACAAGCCCCTCAAAAGACAGTCACCATCTTCGTTACCACATGAAGTGGAGCTGGTTTTGCCTCCTCAGGACACCCAGCGTTCGGTGATAAGATCTACGCTCATGTGCCAATGAGCAGATCTTAACCCAGGTTCACGATATCACTAATCGTGACCAAAACAACCAGTTTTAAGACTCCACTGAGTTTTGTTTGAAAACTTTTGTGAGACGTCTTTTATTTTTGGAAAGAGGGCCCTATCAGCTCTGACTCTCCATTCGAAGATATCCGGAGACACTGAAAAAATCAAAATACAGGAGGTCTTACAGGTAAGTAAGATAAACCTGACGGGAGCTCTTGCTGACCTGGATGAGAACTTCCTCAATGCCTGACCTGRCGGTGAAGTTGTTTAAAAGGTAGAGGCAGATTGTTTMGTGTCCGGCTGAATCGAGTGGSAGAAGCATGTGCCCATTCCTGACKCCTCACWTATYGAAAAGCTYAAATTYAGGACTAAAACCCTCATTTCCCTCTTTTCTTACCCTCAACTTATGCCCTGTCAAAACTAAAGAAATATTTAAGACCTTAAGCCTGGAGTTTGTTGTTCCTGRTAAAGCTSTCAAAGTCATGAAAATTTTGTGAAAAATACACAATTTAACTCCTTCCCACATCAATATATTSCACCAAGACATTGTGTTGTTGATGTTGTGTGTGGACCCATGATGTCTTGTTGAAACATGATCCTTGTACAGAWGATGTTTCAGGGGTTTTTGTTTTAGAAGTCACACTTAAGCTTTCTGGTGTCAATCTTAGRCCAGCACCTTGCAAATAAAATAATTTATCCATGAACGGTTTTCATGTGAACCAAGTTACATTCAAACCAGACCATTTCTTTTGGGTGCTTAGGGTTGTTTTTGTCAGCGAGTGTAAATACCTCCACTTTTTTTCACACTTCAAGTTTCACTAAGCTCTGTTTGAAATACGTGTGTTTTTAAAGTTCTTTTTTGTCATTTGTGTGTTATATCCTTGGGGTCCCATCAGCCAATTCCTGAACTTGTCAAAAGACAAAATAAGGAKCTCCATGAAACAACAGGCAGTGACTTCTGCACAAGACTGGAAGYCATAATTCCGACACTGCAGGAAGACTCGGATGCCTTTCTCCACTTTTAGAAAAYCACTCACACAGTCAGCACTTTTTTYTTCTCTCCTGTTGCTTTCTCACTCTTTGAATCACAAAGCCCTGCTCCAGGAACATGCTGTCACACATGACTGATTTCCTTCTTCTCCAAATCTTGATATGCTTCTCTCTCTTTTTTTCCTAGTATCTCTTTTTCCYCCCTTGCTTCTGTCTCACTCGTCACATACCTCTCACAATCACTCAGTGTGAATCTCTTGACAGCGAAGAACAGAAAGGTTTAAAAGAAAAGTAGCTCATATCAGAGCAGATGAACCCTGAATGAAACAGTGCTTTGTCAGATATAAATGATCACTCAAAATCAGTTGTAAAAGTGAACTTACAGAGTGCTTTGTTTTTGCTTTTCACCACTTGACAAGAGACTAAGTATAATTTCAAGCACCGTATTTCAGACGTTTATTAKTCCCATCTTGTGCAATTAGCAAAGAGAGTTGGTATTTAAAWTTTTAATTTAGAGTTCACTCCAGGGGCTRTTTYGCTCYTTTTTGAGGGTRCTCAAGCACTCAGCRATACCTGAAAATAAACAAACTATCATTACTATTTTGTTGGACGTTTTGTTCTCCAACCTCAAATTCTTCAAACTTTTAAATATTGAATAATTTTGGAACTAGAAGCAATTGTAGAGTGMACATCTCCATCAGTTACACAGTAATATGTATCCGGTGAGGTTATACAATTAGAAATTAAAGTTTTCCCCAGTTTTGAACACATCAGACAAACTGTAGCTGTGGTCTCCTCCTGCACCTCAGCTGTTCTACTAGGGACACTTTCACTGAATGACTGACCAATTTCCTGACAAACACATTGTTCTATAAGGATTGTACAACTTTTTTTTCTGGTTATCGATAATTTAGTCAATAGAATAGTCCCTGGCTCCTTAGGGTTATGAATGCAACACGTACTTCTCAGCCTGCTTTTTTACTACATAAGGTGCAAAGGATTTGTTGTGATAAAAGTATCATGATGCAGTCAAGACTAACTCACCGTGCTCAGTGTATAGAAGATTATGGACAAAGTTCAGCTTATTCAGGTGTTTTAGTAATCATGTGAATTTAGTAAAACGGTCTTCAAATGGCAAATGCATAATTTTGAGTAGACCATAAAAACTCCTTTGGGGAACGTGCCCCCGGACCCCCCCGAACTGCTTAACTCCACAGCAACTTGTTAACATGAATATGTCTCACTAATATTTGCAGATGTTGGCAGCTGTGATGTCTACTGAGATTCTTTCCAGAAGTAGGAGCACCTGGACCAGTTCTTCTGTGTTTACCTGTGTCTCTTTCCTGTCCCCCAACCCAGCCAGTCGAGGCAGAGGCCTGTCCTGAGCTTGGTTCTGCTGGAGGTTTCTTCCTGATTAGCAGGGAGTTTTTCCTCTCCACCGTTTGCTCAGGATGGGAGACTGTGATGAAGTGATTCAACACAATCTGCTGGCTTCTTCTTTAGATTGTTCTTTTCTTTTCATGTACAGTGCCCTGAGACAACGTATATTGTGACTTGAAGCTATATAAATAAACTGAATTGAATTGAATTCTGTTTCACATTCAATATATAGTTGTTAACTGTTTTAATTGAACAAAGCTATTTTATTTCACATGTGAATGTAAATAGAGTGGCAGTGAGATTTATATGAAAATCCTACCTCAGGTGCAAAATTGGCTAGAAGTGGCCCTGCTGGGGGCTAAGCATCCTCAAAGGTCAGGTCCTGGAATCGCCCCTGGTTTACTTCAAACACTGCATTACTCCAACACAAAAATGTTGATAACTCAAGTAACTTTACAGATATGGAGCTAGAATTTCTTGTGGTGGTAAAAAAATCAAATCTGAACTGAATCTGGACTTGTTTTGGTTGCAACTTCTAGTCTTCGAAACTAAAAGCCAGCTCGAATGGCTGCCAACCTGTTGGTAAATGATGCATACCTGATGTCACTGAAAACATTAAAAAAGGCAAATAAATTGCATTTTCATGATTTTGAAGTGCACACAACTTTGTAGAATTTAGCATCTTGAGAACTGTTTTCTGGGTGAAGCGGGTGTGGCTGATTTCGCTTAACATTTACCAATCAACTACAGTAATCAAATGTTGAAGTGGAAATAATTTCTCACACAATGAAATATCTTTTCTCAGTACTGCATTTTACGTTAGGTCATGATCATTATTAGTTTTTCTTTATGATAATTCTGTCTGGATATTTTAATGTTCATTTGCATCTATTGAAACTTAAAAATTGTATGTGTGTGTGTGTGTGTGTGTGTGTGTGTGTGTTGTGTGTGTGAGTGTGTGGGGGGGGGGGGGGGTGGACCTAAGCAATTTCCCTGGCCTTTAATTCCAAACCTTAAAATTAGCTATGCTCATTAGAAGGAGTCTTGATGCTCATTCTCACTAATCTAAAAAGAAATAGCCCGAGGCAGTCCTAGCAGATTGAGCCACGTCAGCTCGTACTGGCTTTCTCTCTGTTGTTCATTTTAAGTTTGCAGTCAAGGCCCCTGTTTGATTATTTGTCCTCAGGACCAGAGAGAGGAAAGGAACCTGACTGAGTAATTCCTAAAGTTGCTTGCTCCTTTGTTATTTGCAATACAATCTTTCTGGGTTTTTGGTTTGGTTACAATCTTTACATTTCTTGATTTTGCATTTATTTAAGGTAAACTGAGATGCCATCATTGCTTGTTATTTATTTTTCTTTCAGTTTGGTGTACTTTTTCATTTTTTTCTGTGTGTAATCCATCATTTATTACATTGTATCCAAACTATAGATCCTTGTGGGGACCCACTGCTCCTTACAGGTAGCTTATTAACTTTGGGAATCTAATAAATTCAAAATGGCTGCCACACCTGACTTTTAAAAACGCAAAATTGCTTTATGTTACTTTAACAGATATTGAGTTAAAATATACCAGAGCTGAAACAAACACCACCCAAAAAATGCTGAACTCTAACAGATTGCTCCAGATCTTTGTTTAAAATTTTGCTATTAACTGTTTGGAGTAAAATCTACAATATCTGCCTGTTAGAAAAAAAAAAACATTATATGAACCAGGGTTAAATTTTAATAAAACTTTAATATGATACAATTGATTAACCTTTGTAGCCCACCTAATTTGATACAAAACGATACCCTGTAATTCATTTGCACGTATTTTGCTCAAATTTGTTRAGATGTTGGCTAAGAGTCATTCTCAATACACCAGAGCTATTCAACTAAATTGCTCCGGGGGCAACAGTTACTGCGTCAACAGCTGAGGGGCCRAACACCCAGAAATTAAAGATATTATGTATTAAACCAAGTATTACAAAGATCTGTTACCTTTGGATTAGTTTATTTTGCTGCATTTAATCATGAATACAACATACAAACCTACAAACCTACACACAACCTACAAAAGTAGTGATAATTAAACATTATCAAAAACAAAAAGAACACATTATGCCTCCTATTTGACACAAATAATATTTTGACATCTCTGACTTGCCAAAATTTTAAACCAATTTTATTTTCACTTTCATCATTTTATCTTCAACTGCTTGTAGTTTTAACTGTATTGAGGTTGTATAGAAATTGTTTTTACAAGCTTCTAGTCACGATTCTGATGTTTCTGTAGATACCAAACATGTCTATGTTTATTTTTATGTCTACACAGACATACCTGACATGTTTCGACGAGTACTTCCATCTTCATCAGAGGTGTCACAGCTGATGTTGATAGGAGGTGGTGTCGGCTTGTCAATGTATACTGGTGAGTCCTTATTTTACACATTTTTTCAATGACTTCAGGGTTAGATTACGACCAATGCTGCAACTGAGACAAGACTTATAAGATCCATCCATCCATCCATCCATCCATCCATCATCCATCCCTGTATCTTGTGCTGCTTTATCTGCATGAAAAGAAAATTGGTAATAATAAAGATTATAAATAGCTCATTAACACTGGAAAAGAAGTCAGATGTCTAATTCAGAAAGCCACTAGCATAACTTGCAGAGGTGTATATAGGCTTAATGGGCCTCATGCAAGAACATGTTCGTATTCTTCTCCTAAATTTCTCTTACTTTTGTTCGTACAAAGGGTTCGTACGAACATGTCACGTCAGATTCAACAAACTCTTCTATCTTCAGGAAAAGTGTGTAAATGAGCTGCGCAAATTAGGCCTGTCGCGATAGTCAATAAATC
>NW_013952426.1:478726-482660 GCF_001266775.1 Austrofundulus limnaeus | reverse complement strand
CAGCATCTCTTATTTCATGTACATACTCATGTACTCATTTACAGATTCCTCAAGATCTTATTGTAAAAGTTGGCATACAAGACAACAGGCAAAAATGCATTCCTTGAAGGAATACCTGTTCTGTTTTATTTTGTCATGTTTCCCATTTGTTCAAAATAGCAGTTGATCCCAACTTCATAAAAATGTCTTCATTGTAACACAAAAGCAGCAGCCTGAAAATTAAAGTGTTTTTGTTTGTTTCAGTGTTATAACATATAAATGACACCGGTTGGGTTGACAACCAAAAAAAGATACAATTTTGAGTTCACTCACCAAAAGTTCACTCTGTAAAAAGCAAATGCTAACGCTGCTGGAGATGACATTTAAAATTTTAATTCAAAATGTGTTAATTAAAAACAAAATGGATTGTACCTGTGGTCGGGCAGTTTGCAGTACAGCTCGTACACTGACCGCAACTGCAAGTTTGATGTCATGTAGGAAAAGTGTTAGCCGTGTTAGCGGTTGCTATTGTCTCAGGATAATGACGTCCTATCATGAGCTGAAAACCAACATCAGGGCCTGCATTTAGAGATGCCACCTGCACCGTAATAAACCAATATGGGACCTAATTTGTTCCATATTTTTATAATGTCCAATAAACATGTCTCTCACAGCAACACTTAAAAGCCTCTCCTCTCCTTCCAGACTCAACTCCTCTGTGTGTCTGTGCTGCCTCTCTGCTCTCACAGTGAGACACACACCCACTCTGATCAAAGAGCCTGCACCTTTTAAAAATGTCCCTTACACTCAATGTCCCCAAAGTGAAAACACTGACAACAGTCCAGGCGTGTGTAGGAAGGGAAACATCCTTGGCTGAGTTTTTAGTGAATTCCTTCGACATTATCTGTGTAAAAGTAGAGACCTTTTAGTATTAAGTATAAAGGTTAAAGATATTCATTCTCCATACTGCAGAGCAGTTCATCATTCAAGGTTCATTCACTCTCTTCTTCACTAATCCTGATTAGTGTAATGACACAAAGAGGTACATTCTTAGGTCTGTTATTTTTCTCAATCAAATTTTCAGAGGTCAATTTTGATAAAATTCTGCCAAACCTTGAACTTCCTCATTAYTTTCAATAGCAACAGGAACAATATATCTACATTTCCTGTTAATGATACATTTTATCTTACTGCCATTTTCCCATTTCTTATTGAATGTTGGAATAAAAGTTTTGAAATTTTATTAGAAGAAATGTTTTTCTTTTTCATTTTTCTACTATTCAAAACAGCAATATGGAGTACTTTACAGTACATGTCATCTCAAAACAAAGTGTATATAAAGAGACAGATTAGTTAGCACATGCCCATCCTGACAACAGACAGACCAACATATAGTTATTTTCTCATAAGGTGATAGACGATTGTTCAGTGGGTCCGGCCACTAAAGAAGATCCTCCCTATCGATGTGACATCTTGCCCCTGAGGAGTGGCCAGACCCAGAAAATAAATGGTCAAATGTGTTGTTTGTTTTTATTCTTGACCAAAATATTCAGAGACTGAATAAAGTTTTGTATTTTGGTCCAGATGATGTATTTGTATGACTTTGTTGTTTTGCAAATAAATGTTCAAGTTTAAATCTGAATTTGTCTCTGAGTCTGCTCTTCTTTCATTAAAAACACATTTCTTACAAATGGAAAGAGGGTAGCATGCTGAGGTAACTAATCTTAACAATGTGGCTGTACTGATATTCTTCTGTACTTGTACTATGTGTGTTTCTGGTGGTTTTCATTGCAGAGGCTTCTCTACATGAAACTCAGCAGTGTAGTTTTATGTATTTGTGTGTGACCTCAGGTCAGTTTTATCAGCAATCATCCCAGCAGGTGATGGTTCAGATATAGAATACTAACACCTGTCAATTTTTGCAGTATGTTCCAAAATTTCATTCATTTTCCTTTACATTACATTTCTTTACACTTTGTCAGACAAGTTCCTCCAAAGGCATCAATACCTGAAGAAGCTAAGTGGGCGGAGCAGCAAAAGGTCAAAATGAGTATTTATAGGCCTACAAAGGCACACAAGTGTTTGTGTGGGCGGATGCACTGAAGGCTTGTGTAGAAGTCTGAGGAACTGCGGTGAGTGTTGGCCTTCACAAGCCGAGTGTGTCCACTTGGTGAACAATTATCATTCATTATAGCCGGCTGTCAGGCTTCCTCTCACTCTCCTGTCTGTTCTTTACCTCCTCTCTCTCCTAATGCCCTTCAGCAATCAGCTAAGAGCTGTCATTCTGTCAGCCCTCCATCAGCTTATTGATTCACTGATCTTTCTTCGACCATGGACAAATGCCTGCATGCCAATTCAGCTCTGTTTTACCACTTTCTTCCATGCTTTTTTTTCCCAGGTTGATTCGCTGACTGACTGGTTCTTTGGCTAAGTAGTTTTGGCAAGAAGGTAAATAATCCATTCTAAACTTTATTTTGGCATAAAATAAAGCTGTTCCCAATGGATTTAAAAAGTGGTGTACTAGTAGTAATCAATGTGGCAAAGATTGGTGTCTGATGGTCCATACAGGGTGTAAATTATACCAAATTAAATGAAGGGTTATGTTTTTTCCAGCTAGTTTCATGCCGTGTGGACTGTAATCATTTGGGTACTTTATTTTACTAAACATCTACCCTCTCCATAAATTACAACAAATCACATTCATTGCACCAGTTAAAGTACAGGTGCCACAAATACACAACTAACTAAAGTAAGCATAACARGCTATTGATTTCAATTAAACCCCACTTTTTTTCGGCACGAGAGGCTCCAAGTTATCCACTCTCAACCTGGTCACTTTGTGAATAAAATCAAAATTTAGTTAAACATTTAATCAAAATCTAATCTTAGTGTTTCTCCCAGGTGGAAATCTATTTTTTTATTATTTTATTCAGTTGCCTTTTTTAACAGGGAGCAGAGGACATATGTTATTACCATGATAGCTGATGACAAAACACAACAGAGTCTGACAGTCAAGTAAAATTGAACAACCAAGCTTGAATTAGATCATTACTGAAAACATGCTTTTTTGTATTGTTTAGTGTTATGATGTTGAGGCCCTAGGGGCGGGGTATCTTGAGTCAAAAGTTATTTGTGCAACTTGGGAATTTTTAAGTAAATCATTTATTAGTTTTTAGCTTGTCCGGTGCTCTTGGCTTTTTCATGATCTGTGCTAAATTAAAGGGAAAACAGTTCAACAATGAACTGAACTCACCATTTACCCTTACCATTAATCAAAGAAGGCAGCACACCTTCCCAGCTAAACCACCTGCCCTGCCATAAAAGTCATGGCATATAATAATTAATAAACATTCATACATGTTCCCAAATGATCAAGTCTGTGAAGAGGTGATACTTAAGCAAATACATAATCACAAACCCTCCACCCACCTCTCCACGCCACAACCTCAGAACTTTTAAATTAAAAGTTTAATGTTAAAATGTATTTTAATACAAAGTGACATCATTAACATACAGCTACAGCCAACCGGTGCGCACAACTAATCTCCAACTGCCTCTGCTATTTGCAGATGATGTGATCCTGTTGGCCTCATTGTGCTGTGATCTTCAGCTCTCACCGGAGCAGTGCAGCCAAGTGTGAAACATGTGGGATGAGGATCAGCACCTCCAAATCTGAGTCCATAGTCCTCAGTATGAAAAGGGTGGATTGCTTTCTCCAAGTTGGGGAAGAGATTCTGTCTCAAGTGGAAGAGTTGAGGTGCTTTGGGCATGTCCAACTGGGTGGAGGCCACGTGGAATACCTTGGAATCCTCCCAGAAGAGTTGGAAAGGGTGGTGGTGGAAGGAGAGGTCTGGGGCTCCCTGCTCAAGCTGCCCCTGTAAGCTGACTTGGAATCAGTGGAAGATAATGGCTGGCTGGCTGGCTGGCTGGCTGGCTGGCTGGCTGGCTGGCTGGC
>NW_013952426.1:475978-478716 GCF_001266775.1 Austrofundulus limnaeus | reverse complement strand
GCTGGCTGGCTGGCTGGCTGGCTGGCTGGCTGGCTGGCTGGCTGGCTGGCTGGCTGGCTGGCTGGCTGGCTGGCTGGCTGGATGGATGGATGGATGGATGGATGGATGGATGGGTTTTTCAGCATTAGCTCACAAAAAAAACTGGAAGGAAATTGCTTGTTGATATTCTTTAACCATAAATTTAAGCAAACATTAAAAAACTCTAAAAATGAAGTGATGTTTTAAAATTGAAGTTGAACATATACTATATTTTTCAACCACRTAGTGACTTTACAGTTACTAATGCACATATGTAAAATCGAGCATGCTTCAATAGATTCATAGTTGTTCCGCTTTTTTGATAAGTTTTAAAAAGAAATATATTTATAAATGACTTTTATTGATATTTTCTGTTACAAAATTGACAAGGGCGGCTGTGGTATAGTGGTAGGGAAGCCAACTTGGGACCAGAAAGTCACAGGATCAACTCCCTGCCATGCTCACAAGTTGTGGTGTATCTTGAAACCATCTTGACACATTGACATCAAGACATCCAACCCCCAACTGCACCCTGGRCATTTACATAGCTGCCCGCTGCTCCACTTGGGTGTTTCTCATGTGTGATGGTCAAATGCAGAATGACTGCAGAGAACTGCTGAAATAGTAGTAAATATGAACACTGTTTGGACTTAGCATCGTGAAAATGCATTTCAAATCATCTTTTATTGGCTTTGTAGTATCAAAGTAATCGGAAATATAATTTGATATCTAAAATGATAAGTACAACTAGTAAAGGCAGCAGTGTAGGTATGTAAAATACAAGTTTCTTTGAACAACAATTTTATCTAAGATACATAACATTCCACAATCTGCACAAACCTTTACAGCCAACTTTCATTAAGTTACTTTCTAACTTCTTTTTCTTGTTCTGTTATACACTGAGCAGCCATGACATTATGACCTTTGTCAGGAGAAAGGACATTGATTATCTTGTTACAGCGCTGGCAGTGGGCAAAATGTGTCCGTAAACAGTCTGTCCTTCAAATTGTTGTGCTGAAAGCAAAAAATAAAAAAATTGGGCAAGCGCAAGAATTTCAGCAACACTGACAAGGGCCAATATTTCATGGCTCAGTGGCGAGGTCAGACAATCACCATCAAAATGTTTTCCTCATTTTCAGGACAAGGCAGTACTGAATTATTAACAAACTGATCCAGGGAAGGACAGAACCATACAGACTACTGGGTAATGAGTGGCCAAGATTCACTGTCACATGTTCTGACCTTGTTTGGACGGTTTGTATGATCTACTAAAAGAGCTACTGTAGAACATTACAGATACACATACTCAGAACACATACAGTTCTGGAAACAGTTTAGAGACCACTGCGTAGTTTTTCTGTATTCGGTGGAAAGTATTCAACCAAAAACTGATTTCTGAACTCTTCCTGAGTTAAAATATTAGTATTGTTGTTTCTAAAGGAATATGAACTTGTTTTCTGTGCATTATTTGATGTCTGAAAGCACTGCATCTTTGTTGTCATTTTGACCATTGCTCATGTTCTGTAAATAAAGACTAATTTTTTGCTTGGAATTTCAGAGACATGTTGTCTGTAGTTCTTAGACTAAAATAACAATGTTAATTTAACTCCAACGTAGAAGAGTAAAATCATAGAAACAGATAATTTTAAAGTGGTCTCTTAGTTTTTTCTAGAGCTGTATTTAATAGCAGTTTGTTGTGTATTTGGGGACTTTGCAGTGGTTGAATTTTGATGCAGTTTTAAAACTTTTATGAATTACAAAGTTTTCTCAAGTTACAGGACAGATGAACTTTAAAACCTTTTTCATGGAATACAAAGTACATGGTATTGAAAACATTTTTTGTGGATTTAACCAGGAACCAAAAGTCCCAGGACATGTCAGCTAGAGTATGGTATGAAAAATCACACATATCCTCCATCATCATCCAAATATACATAAATTATTGCAGCCTTGATTAGGGACAGATTTCATATTGATTGATGGGACTTCTCCACATGTTAAGCTTGGTCAACCGCTGAGTTGAGTTTTGTTCTATGCCCTGCTTTGCCAATAATATTCATTAATGAGAAACCAAAAGTCATACCAGTTATTGACTCTTCAAGTATGTCACCAGTTTTTCCATGGTGGTAAAATGTCAAGTGCATGGCTTCTACCAACTTTTCAGGTTTTGATAAATTGTCTTTAGTCCAAAATTATACAAAAATCCAGGTCTCCAATCAAATTCAGCCCATGTTTCAAGTGCAATTTGTCATAAGGAAGGAGAGCTGCCATAACGAGGTGTGGCTAGCAATACTTTAGTAAAAGTACAAGTATCTTACCAGAGCATAAAGCAGTAGCACCCCTAAATACCTGAGCTGAAAATTTTACATGAATAAAATCTTCATGACAGGGTCAAATTAGGTCACTTCTTAAAGAAGCACAGCTACATGGTGCACTGTGGGAGGAAGGCAAGCCAGTAGGTGCAGTTGCACAATGRCATGTCCTGTCATTCATGCAAATGTCATTTTAAACTATCAACCTAATTCTACTGCTTCCTATTCACAGATTTCTGTGATTATGGTGGATTTTTTTCAGTAGAATTATGCACCCTGATTTAATTAAATTATGTTTCAAAATGCTTTGAGAAACACTACAGCAAGTTTATTATGTTTTAACTTCTAATTGTTTTAGATCTAAATTCAACAAACAGGTCACAACCTTGCAATCTACAGTTATAAATA
>NW_013952426.1:465389-470957 GCF_001266775.1 Austrofundulus limnaeus | reverse complement strand
TGATTGATTGATTGATTGATTGATTGATTGATTGATTGATTGATTGATTGATTGATTGATGATTGATTGATTGAATGTACAACACGGCAGCTCCCGTTAACTGTTGGCATCCTGTTGGTTTTTTATTCCCAACAATAGAGTGAAGCAACACATCTAGGTACTCTCTGCAATGTTCCAAAATTATTTTGCTGGGAGCAAAGCCCTCCACTTTGGCRGTGAATGGAACTCCTGATAGGCTTGCTTAGAAAATTGCTTCAAAWAAGAATACAGAATAGTTTTAAAGCTTTTAGACTGCCCCAAAAAATGTATTTATAAAAATGAATTTCATGTTCACACCATCAGTTTTACATTTCGTCTTTTCTTCTACAAAGGTTTTGACTGTGAGTTTAAATGTGAATTTGCTCCAAAATTATGAAAGAAAATAAATTGAAATGAAATAATTTGTTCTTATATTAGATATGTCTAGGGATGGTCCGATACCAGCATTTTACAAGTACTCGTACTCATTCAAAATGCCCCAATACACTGAACCGATACCTTTTTTTGGCGTGGATGTTCACATTTTAAAATAATATTATTTAATATTATTACTATTTAATATAACTTCCTGCCGTCGATGTGACGCGCATGCACTGTTTACAGGATTAAACAACAGGTTGCTACAGTGAAAGTCAAATAAAATGAAAGGTAGCAGAAAGGAGAAAAAATCTTGTAATTTCTGATACAAACTGATATCTGATAATAAAACAAAACAAAAACTACAACTCCTCAAACAGCAGCTCTTAGAAAAACAAATTTTACAATTTCATATTTCTTTAGCAAATTAACTTTTATCATTCTTTTAAACAAATTAATTGAGCACGCATTTTTATAATCACTATCCAGATTATTCCATAAGTTTATTCCTTTGACTGAAGTACTATATCTGTTCTTCAAATTTGTTTGAATTTTAGGTTTGACAAACATCTCTAGTACCTTAATATTATAATAACTAAGTAAGTGATAACTCAGTAAGTACTCATATCAGTACTCAGTATCGGCGAGTACCCAATCTGAAGTACTTGTACTCGTACTCAGTTTGAGAAAAAACTGGTATCGGTGTATCTCTAGATATGTCAGTTGTGATAATGCACTGCCAATGCCACCACAATGTGCAGTAATAAACACAGTTGTTTGCTTACTGTAAAGGTATTTAAAGGTCTTTTTGTTCCCAACACCAGCCAATTMAAAAAAMMRRWTTTTYMARKTTTTTTTTTCTTTTTTAATGCCCATCCCTACTATAAAATGGTCCTGGTGTGTCCTGCTGTTTTATGGGACGAGTGAAGCAACATCAACTAATGCTAATTAGAACCACTGTCAACTTGCTCGTTGAATGAACACAGTTGTGAGCATAATGTAGAATTTCCTTTTCACTGCTCTTAAGAATAAACTTGGGAACAAAACATAAAGTGGGTCTAATGAAAGAAATGTATTGCTCAGTTTAAAAAAATCTAGCGAGTGCATAAAATTGAGGATGACAATTAAAATAGGTTACATGTCTCTTCTATTGCAGTTGAAATTATGCCCTTTTAAGTTAAAGACAGAACTGCCTATTTTATGTTTAATTTCTAATACATGGAAAATATAAAGGTAATACGTTGCTCTCTAAATTAATTCCAGATATAACTTGTATCATGTTAGTCATTTCTAAATACTGAAAGAATGAAATCAGTGTCTTCAATGACAAGACTAGWGCTTCTAAACCTTTTTCTTGTGTAYGCACACATAATGTACCCTGTGTTTTTGGATCTGTGTGTGGATTAGTGGGCATCCTGGTCATCTGCGGGGGTGCATATAAAGTTTCCTGCATTCCATGTCTTTGATTAACTTTTAAAACCTGTGAGCTGATGAAAAGGAAGTCAGTAGCAGCACTTGTTGGACTGTGAATTTCTAATGTTCAGTTCTTTAAAAACACAGTACACAAACTCAGAGCTGGAATATAATTCTGATGTTTTTTGTTATCCCCAGGGGTGCCACAGTGTAATATTTTAATTTTCTTTTTCAGTGCAATCAATTTTAAGGTGAGAGCTCAGAGTGAGAAAAAGTATTTTTTTCCTTGGGTATTTTTTCATTAGTTTACCTCCACAACACAATGAAAAAAGTGGGTTATAATTGTTGCATTAAAGTAAGTTATTCAGCTTTTAAATTAGCAGGACATTTTAGACAACAATAAGGAAAGGGAACTAAAACTTCCCACCCTTTTAATAGTGCAGGATGCTGCATTAAACATAGTTTAATTAGTCCTGTTTGATTAATTTGTGTGCATGTATAGAATATTTTTGCACAAACCGGATCAAAGCAAAAATAGATTCAAGACTCTATTGTATCCTCAAAATCTGTTCTCTCTAATAATTGCCAGGGAAGAAGCTCCAGTATTTGATGTTGCTGTTATTAAGTGATTTTTTTTTTTTGTCTCTCTGGTGTCTGTCTTTTTTGAGAGCTCACAGATATTGATTAAACCGTCTAAGATCAGAGGAGCCATAAATATCCACAGTCTGAGGGGAAAAATTCAGAATTTTACAGATCCAAGTCAGGTGAGAGAAAAGGAAGCTAGATCAAATCTAAAACAAACCCTCTGTAGCTTGCAGACCCTCGGTGCACTTAAAGTGAAACATCTGAGAGAAAGAGTGATGGTGTTAAATGGTGCTGGGGAATCTGAACACATTAAACGTTATTGTGGCCCGCTTCTTCATTGATGAGAAAATCCATGATGAGCACTCACACATGAAGTGAGTCATGCTGGTTATCTTGAACTTGGGCATGTTAAAGCCTTGGGTTCTGAGCCTGTCAATTTCCGTGGCTATGCACTGTAAACAAGAGAGATGGGTGGCGTGAGGGCTCCAGGAACTCAGCCAGAGCAAAGTCTTGCGGTCAGTCACGAATTCCTTCCAATGGAGCGATCCAAGCAGTCAAAATGAGGGTAAATAAATAAATTTAACATTTAATCATGGCTAAATCAAAATGACTGGAACATTTATTATATTTTGAACAAAGATAAAAATAAGCTGGAAAATCCCAGTTTTTAGGTCCTAACTAAATATTAGATTTAAAAACAAATGGTAAAAATAAATAAATAAATAAATAAATAAATAAATAAATAATGCTCATTGATAGCTTGTTGCTTCATACCATTTGTGTTACAGGAGTAATGAATAATTTGGCTGTTTTAGAGACAAAACCATAGTAGTCATAATGTTATGGCTGATTGGTGTGATGAAAATATTTCAGATTTACACAAATTTGGCTTATTTTTTGTTTTCATTCCAGCAAAATCATTATCTACACATGCATTTGTGATAGGTATGGGATACTTGAATCTTGAATCAGTTGTCATTACTGAAGGTTATACAGTACAGAGGGAAGAAAAGTGCCGTAACTTTTAAAGTTTTGCTTCTATGGGAGAAAACGTCCCTAGGTGATTTTTTTCGCAATGTTTTTCAAACACTGAAAGCATGATGTTTGAGCATGTCATTTTATCAGAGTTCATAAATAATTTTTCATAGCAGTTTGAAAAAAATWGTGCTAACCCAAACAAAATCCCTTTTGCAATATCATTGAATTTGTAATGTGACCTTGTCTGTTCCTAGTCAGATGTAATGAATGTGTTTGCCAGTAGAGTTCAGGACAGAAATTAAAGAGAGGTAGGGAGCGTTGTTTTAGATGTTTTTGCAAGTTGTTGTGTGGAACCAAGATGCTTATTGAGACCTGAACATCAGATTTATCAGATTTAATTGCTCGGTTGATTCAGCTACTGGCAGCAAGCTTATAACGTCAAGTTGTTTTTGTGAGTCAGGGTCGAACAGCCTCAAACTTTTAATTTGAACGTCCATCTTGCCCCATTGCCAAACATGAATCATTTCTCTGGGTGCACTGGTAATAATGTAATTTCAGAGTAATTCCAAACCATCAAATGTGCACAGTTATTGATGATTGTGTCAAATGACCTACAGGCACACATGGTTTACAGGCTCATATACACACATCAGTCGTTTTCACCAATTCGAGCTCATTAATTCAAAACAGTCTTATTTCCAAAACATCATAAATCACTGCAACACTCTCAGCCCAACTCTCACCTTCTCGTTTCTTTCTGCTTTCGCCGAACGCTATCTTTCCTCCATCACTACCTCTAAGTCATCTCCACCCTATTCACTCATTTTCTCTCCCTCCACCCTGCTTCTTTGGGAGGTCCAGGAATTTAGCAGTATGCAGTCTAAATAGTGGCCTGATGGATTAGCTGTCTTTCGCAGGCCTGAAGATTAGCCCAAGGGCAAATCCACTACTGTTTTCTGGGTGCCATGTTGAAGATGAATAACTGTTTATAAAACCAACACACAGTGAGTCCTTTGCCACCTCATTACAAGTAGAACTAAAAAAAAATACAAAATAAAAATGCTGGCATCTCAAGCTGGTCCAGGGGAGCTCTCTCCCTTCATCTCTGTCACTCTTCCTGTCTCTTTGTTCCTTTTCTAGTTTTCTCCAGCTGATGAACTTGCATGTTGATGTAATGTGACACCGTGCATTTGGTTCTTGTTTGCACCTTGACAACTCAGGAAATTGGCTTCTCATTTTACAAAAACACCTCTGCATTTGGTATATTACAAGACATTCATCTTATTAAGAGYGGTAGAGAGTAATTGGGATTTTTGCGCCTCCAATATGTCAAAGCATAG
The DNA here is from genome assembly GCF_001266775.1 of Austrofundulus limnaeus. Taxonomy (NCBI): domain Eukaryota; kingdom Metazoa; phylum Chordata; class Actinopteri; order Cyprinodontiformes; family Rivulidae; genus Austrofundulus; species Austrofundulus limnaeus. The sequence continues at coordinate 466,245 of NW_013952426.1, read as the reverse complement.
TCTCTTTTTCTTCATGCAAATTTGGGATGTGTGTACAAAACAACAAAATACACTTTAAAAAAACTACTAAAGGTYATGTTTAATTAGCTTTGAAAACACGTTTGTGTAACGTATACATATTGGGTTTGTTAAAATAAAAAAAAGTTTTCCACAGAATTATTAATTAGTATTCTGATTATTATAAGGTAAGCATTACMTTAAAAGTATTTTCTGATGAACACAATTGGGTCAAGATAAGGCGTGACTCAACTTTACAACTTTTTGCTCTGAATGCAACTGGATCGTTTTAACATTGTTGACATTCATGGAACCAGTTCATAAGTTGTAAGGTTTAAAGGTATAGTAATTTATGCAYATGCATAAACTGAAATGAATTATGTTRCTTTGGTTATGTTACYATTATGTTAAAAAGCAAMTGTCTATAATGTACTGGACCATATRTAGAATCCTGAAGGCTGAAGCTAAGGGTAATTTCCCCATAGACTGATCCAATAACAAGTTCTAAGTCCTGCTCCTTCATTTAAACAGATTGGTCTAAGTAAAAATATATATATATATTTTTAATTATTCATTTTCCTATTTTTCTTTAGTTGTAATTAGTTATTTCATGTTTTAAAAGAAAGGTCATATGACACTATTAATGTGTGCAGGAGAGTAAGCAGAACTTAAGTCTTCACATCTTTAGTGCACAGACTCTGGTCCCAATGTCCCAAATCAACCTTTGTAACACTGGCACTTGACAAATTGTAATGTGTTCTGACTGTATTTTTTGTGTTTGTATGATATAAAGCACGTTGATTGATTGATTGATTGATTGACTGACTGACTGACTGACTGACTGACTGACTGACTGACT
>NW_013952426.1:463094-464561 GCF_001266775.1 Austrofundulus limnaeus | reverse complement strand
CAAGTACTCGTACTCATTCAAAATGCCCCAGTACACTGAACCGATACCTTTTTTTTGGCGTGGACGTTCACATTTTAAAATAATATTATTTAATATTATTACTATTTAATATAACTTCCTGCCGTCGATGTGACGCGCATGCGCTGTTTACAGGATTAAACAACAGGTTGCTACAGTGACTGCTACTTCTTAGCTTGTTGATAGTAAAGTTGTTATTCAATCAGAACCGGTAAAATAATTATCTGACGTGCTTGTTTAGTTCATTGTTTATGTTTTTATGACCATGTGGTCGACTGCTTCAATGAGGCATGTATTTTATGGAACGACAGCAACGCACCGTCACATTCCGTTCACTGTTTACAGGGAAACGGGTTGCTATGGTGGATGCTAATGTTAGCTTTGTCTGAAATTGTTGTCCAATCAGAACTGGTAAAATGATTATCTGACATGCTTGCTTAATTTACTGTGTTTTAACCTCCCTGTGGTCGGATGCTCCAGCGAAGCTTGTATGTATTTTATAAAACGTGAGCGACGTGACGCGCTGCAAGTGAAGCTGACACAAGTATCGATCTACTTTAGTTTCGACACGGTGCGACACCACTACTATGAGATGTTTCTATGATTTCGCCATCATCAAGGAGATGGAAAATTCAAAGAAAAAGATGGAGCAACTGGACTTCTGTTCTGTAGCTGAGGACAAGTGGTGTTACAATGAGCTGGAAGTGATCCAAAAACTGTTGATGCAGAACTTTAGTTTTGACACGGTCCGACACTGTTGCTATCAGATGTTTCTGTGGACTCTCAATCATCCAGGAGACAGGTGACTGTTCTGTAGCTGAAGACGAGTGGTGCTACAAGATTGAAACTGCATGACTTAAGGTTGGTATCATTATTACTTGAATCAACCTGTAAACCCCCACCTCACAGACTGTCTGAGAAATGAGGTATGATCATTTGTACAAGTGGTTCTAAATCCTGGTCCTCGAGGACCAGGACCACTATCCTGCATGTCTTGGACGTTTTCCTGCTTTGGTACATCTGATTTGATTGACAGGCTTCTGCAGATCTTAAAAACTGACTGAGGAGCAGAGAAACAACTAAATCATACAGGCTAATGGTCATCGAGGACCAAGATAAACCACTGCAAACATTAGATATGTTTCTAATTTAGTGCCAGATTATTTTTTTATTCATTCCATTTAAAACCAAAACAAAGTCACATACAACAAAATAATACAAGTCAAATAAAATGAAAGGTAGCAGAAAGAAGAAAAAAATCTTGTAATTTCTGATACAAACTGATATCTGATAATAAAACAAAACAAAAACTACAACTCCTCAAACAGCAGCTCTTATGAATACAAATTTTACTATTTCATATTTCTTTAGCAAATTAACTTTTATCATTCTTTTAAACAAATTAATTGAGCACGCATTTTTATAATCACTATCCAGATTATTCCATAA
>NW_013952426.1:445176-460561 GCF_001266775.1 Austrofundulus limnaeus | reverse complement strand
CTTTGTATTTATTTATTTATTTATTTGTTTGTTTATTGGCAAATGTAGTAGTAGTAGTAGTAGTAGTAGTAGTAGTAGTAGTAGTAGTAGTATCCTGTATTTAACCAGGAAAATAACCCATTGGGATTCTTAATCTCTTTTCTAAGAGTGACCTGGCCAAGCAGCATAAAAACAATATGCTACAAATCCAAAAATACACAAAACTAATCCCATTGAGATCACAGATCTCTTTTTCCATGGAGGCCCAGGCCTGAAAACAACATACAGTACATGGTTTTGGGGGAAACCAAAGAACAACCATGAGGAGAACATGTAAACTCCACAGAGAAAGACCACAGGTCTGAACCAAGGATCGAACACAGGACCTTTTTGCTGTGAGGCATCGGTGCTAACCACTGAGTCATTGTGCTGCCTTGTGGTTGTGTACGGTTTTGTAGAACATGCAAGAGTGTTTGGATGAGGCGTGAGAAAATCATTCCAAATTGTGTTACTGTTTTTGCCAGCAAAAATTATCCATCTATAAACAAGTTTAAAAATACTAGAGTATAGTCCGAAGTTATTCAAATGAAGTGAAATATTCTGCCAGTGCAGTAAGACAATAGTTCTTGTTAAAGGCTTATTAAAATAAATAAAAATTCCAGGTTAACAAGATTAATAATTTAACACATTCTGCTCTTGCTTAGTGTATTAGTCCCAAAACATTATCAAAAATACTTGTTGGTTGGATATAAGATTGAAAGACTTGGTTAGATAGACAGTTTGTGCACAATGTAGCACCAGTAACTTCAAATAATGAAACACAAGCTGAGTTTTTGACATACTGTAACAAAATACAGGGAACTTTTATTCTGCTGGATGAACCTGCTGGAATGTTCATGTATCAGTATTGCTTAAAATACTGTAATGTCTGGTAATTAGTCTTAAATAAAATAAAATAAAGTGGAAAATAAACATATTAAATGAGTTTATGACAATTTGTTTATTATTAAAAAGTCAGAAGGTAACAAGAAGGTTTAATAAAACTAAAAAAAAAAAAAACAAACAGACTTAAAACCAATAGTTTTTTGTGTACTCTATGTGTGGGGTTCTAATATTGTAGAAGTATGTCTTGCCCATATGAGTTTATATTATTTTTTATCATTGGTAATATTAACAGATGCACTGTGATGGTCTATGCTTAAAACACAGTCTTTGTGTGTGACGTGATGCATTTACAAAAAACTAGAAAATCTATTGATGAAACTCACTGTAAGACAGACAGCCAACTATCCAAGTCAGTGCTAGCAGCTTCATTATATTAGAGTCTTCATTATTGCTTCCCAGAGTTTAAAGCAGCTGACACGTCCTAACGTCAATTCGCTTGAGTGGCTGTGAATTGGCTTTTTATGTCAAACTCTTGCAAATAAATAAGAAAAAGCAGAACCGCTCGACCGAAAAATACAAATAACGTTTATCTTAAGGACATCTGGTAAACCATATTTTTGTGAGACAGTAAAAAAAGGAGAACATTATTTCTCAGTGTCTGCCGTTTTAAAGTGAAATAAAAGAAAAATAGATGTATACACTGTTTTGATTACTTTCTGTCTCAGACATAAAACATAAAATGCAGAGTTTGGAATCGACTTTAAGAAGCAATTCAAGGAAATACATAGAAAACATCAATGGAAATACGCAACACAAACCATGCATGTGCATAATTTTGTGTGAATTAACTTGCATATCATTAGGTTTTCAGTGAACAGACGAGCAGCTGCAGTAAAGGATATTTTTCCTGAGCTGCCAGTTTAATTCAACAACAAACAAGTACACAGATAATCTGTCACTAAGGAATACTATTTGTTCACGTTTCAACAGAATTTTTATGTTAATAAAGGGATCCCATCTTTCTTCTTTCTGCAGCATGTAGACTGTAATTGCAGCCTCACTGAATGAGGTGTCACCCTGGCTGGTGGCCTCCAGGATTCGACTTGGAGGTCAAACAATTTCATCTGAGAGGTGTAAGCAATATCGGCAAAACATTGGTCTTTTAAAGTTATAATGCTTTGTTTGGTTTTTTTATGAGTAAAACACTTGAGCAACATCGACTATTGTTCTGAATGAAGACTGCTTGATTGATGTTTTAAAGGAGACGGGRAAAAAACTTTCAGAGGTGTTCTAGCCTATTCAGTAAATTGTTTGCAAGTGTTTTTCTTTGGCCAATATTATTGGAGCAGTGAGCTGGATCTGATGTCCCCTGTGAAGCTTTGCAATTAGATCTAAATCTGGTATTTTTGCATTGGCCAAGGCCAAGCCTGGCCTGGGTTACAACCCATGTTCTGTGTATCGCATTGGCAGTTATGGCCCACATCTAGCCCGATTTCTAGAACCCATAGAACTGTTGTTCTATTCAGGCTGAGCTTCTGGAGCCAATTTTGCCATTGTCTCTMATTTCTGCTGGTCTTGAATTATATTGAGACTAAAGACAAGTATCCCGGATACAAGTGGCCAAAATGAGCTTCATTCATAGGGTGGCCGTGTTCAGCATTAGAGATAGGGTGAGGAGCTTTTGTCATCCGGGGGGAGTTCGGAGTAGATCCGCTGCTCCTCTACATCGAAAGGAGTCAGTTGAGGTGGTTCAGGCGTCTAATTAGATGCCTTCTTTAGTGATGTTCCGGGCATGTCCCACTGGTAGGAGGCCCCGGGGAAGACCTAGGACTCGCTGGAGGGATTATGTATCCTCTCTGGCTTGGGAACGCCTCGGGGTCCCCCAGAATGAGCTGGAAAGTGTTGCTGGGGAGAGGGATGCCTGGGTATCTCTCCTGGACATGTAGCCTCCGYGACCCAACTACGAATAAGCAAAGACGCTGGAGAGATGGAGATCTAAAGACAAGTATGCTTGTTTTTTTAAAATAATGACCCCCACCCCCATTGAGGTGACAATCTGCTCAATGCAAACAGCRTCAGGGTAGAATACAGTCAGGCTGACTGCGGTCAGGCCAGGCCTTGCAAGGCAAAGATTTCATTAGTCAAATGGTCCCTGTGGGAGCTGACGTCAGTTAGGCTGTTTCTAAAAGGTTTGGGTATATAATTGAAATTGTTGGAAATGCTTAAGTTTTACCACGGTATTGTAAAGGCTTTAAAAGTTATTGATAAGATTCATAAAACGTGCTTAAAACTAAATTTGAGTTTGTTTGGTCACAAATGCTATCCAGGCCTGTCGACTTGAATGCATTTTTATTGTAGCTATTGCGCGTTTTGTCTTTAAAGTACACTGATACAACTATTGAATGCAATGAAAACATGGCAGTTAAACTGGACCTCAAACACTACTAGATGTCATACAAAAGAGAGCGAATGGAGCTAAGCGAGGTTGATGAAAAGGTAATCAGGGAGAATGGGTGTGAGAAGGTGAAGGTAATAGATTAAAGGAAAAGGCAGAAAGGCAACAGGGGTTGGGACGTAGAGTCGCTGTAGGAGGGTAATAAATGAGGAGAGCAGAGGAGAATGGACAGAAACAGGTGTAATTGGGAGGTGGAGAGTGATGGTAGAGGTAAGAGAGGTCGATAGAGAGGTTAGAGGCGAGTAGAGAGCAGAGAGGTGGTGGTAAGTGCAAGAGAAGCTGAGAAGATTGAAAAGCAGCTGAAGAGTCTGAAAGAGAGACAGTGTAGAGATGGGAAGGAGTGTAAGAGATGGAGATGGAAGATGGGTGAAGATGGAGTGAAGTTAGAATGAAAAAATGGAGAAATGATGTAGAAAAGAAGGAGTATGACACAGGAGCAGCCAAGTGAGATGGGTGGATTACTTGTTGGCTGTATAAAAAAAACCTGGGGGGAGGGGTGGGCAAGTATCCCAGGTTTTCAGCTCAAACATGTTTGTTTCACTTTCTGTACATAAGCTTCACTGTGGAACATACTGAATGCATGTTACCACCAGAAGAAGTTATCCCATTGCTGATTATTAAAGCTGCTGTAACGAAGGTCAAGGCTGAAATACATTTTAAGGTTCTTTACAAACAAATAAAAACTTTTTGAAGAGGAAAGAATAGGTGGTTATACATGCAAGATGGAGCTAAAATGCTAAGACTGCGAAAAATTATTCCAGATCTCATAAAGTTGAAATGAATGTAAATATTATGGGCAATGACAAGGTACAAGACTCAAACAAGACTTTAACAAGATTGCAAGACTGAAGGCCTGGTCCACCTGAACTGCTGAAACTGGGAGATGGGTCCAGCTGCAGCCACGAAAAGGCAWGCCCCTCTAACCCTACACGACAAACCCCCTAAACTCTAACCTTATGCACTGTAATAAAAGTAAGTGGGCATGTTCTGTAGTGTCTGWGGCAGCAGCTGGGTATTATTGGAAAATGTACTCAGCTCTGCTCTCAGTGACAGTTTGGGCCAAGTGTTTGAATGTTTAGTGCACTGTGTTGGCCAGAACTGGGCCATTCAAATTTTACAATGTGGGTTCCTTCTTTCCCTTTCTTTCCCCTTTCATCTAGGTGGAGCTGTGGGCTCCCTGGATCATTGCTTGGCACCAATTCACTTCCAAGTCCAGCCAGTGCTAGCCTGGCCCTTGCCATCTAACRCAGCTCTGCTCAATTCTAGTTTCGCTTCAATGCTCCGTCTGGGATTTCTCCCATAGACAAGGATTTCTTCTGGAGAATTTTCATCCGGGCCAATCAGAGAAGAGAACGTCAATTTTTTTTTGCATAGTGTCTGCTTGTAGTTTATTTCACCTGGGCCAGTCTGCAAACAGAAGGCGGAGTTTTGAATGACATTAATTTTCTGCGCAGTGTCAGCTAGTAATTTTAGCATACGGCAGTGGAGGAAGCGAATGGAGCCAGTCCGTGTTGATAAGGCTTCCAAATTAAAATAAATTTGTCTGACAAAGCAGCAGCTCTCACTTACAGACATCTCATTCGGCTCGGTACTTCTCTCCTCTCAGTAGGGTTGTTTACAGTGCACGCGATTTCCAGTTAGCTTCTTAGCTTAGCCTCCTTCACTGTGGAGCTGGCACGCACACATGTCGCAGCCAACCGATCCAATAATTTTAAACTTCAGCAGAGGCCACGCCTCCAGCAAGAATCACTTCTCTATAGTTGAGAGTCCAGACCCTCGTACGAAGCAAAGCGAAGGACACGGGTCTGGTTTTTACCAGGCTAAGCCAGTGTATCTGCAACTCATGATGTCTTCATCTCTTCACTGATTAGGATCAATGCAAACCTTCACCTGACCAAACTGACAGCTTAGTGATTACGATGTTAACTTTGGTTCATATTTGAACCTTTGAGTCATAGCTTTGTTTACTTAATTGTTTCTTTGTGTCATCTTCTCTCTGGTGCAAAGAAGAGTAGACAAACTCACCATGCTCTGTGATATTTTATATTTCTGTCAGCTCTGTTTTCTCTGTAGATTTTCTTCCTCTATTGCTCATCAAACCATAAAAAAGATCACATTTTCACCTACCTACTCTCTACTGATACCGCATCTATTTTTCTCGGACGCTGTGATCGTTGACCTCCTCCTTGAAACCTTGAAAGGAAAAGAAGAACAAGTAAGTGCAAAAATTGCTTCTGAAAAGTTCATCATCAAAATCTATCTCAAGGATCAGTTACAAATTGTCATCGCTTCAGAGTTTTCTTGAACACCATCTTCATCCTCTGTTGTTTCCCTTGTGTAAAAAGTATTTTGTAAGCAGTCTAAAAACCATTTAACTTTAAATCTGTGCCAGTGTTCTTGTGTTAAATTCAGCCCTCAGCAGGACAGAAAATAACAAGTAAACTGCACAAACAAGTAATGCTTGCCACTGGAATGTACACCTTGGGGAAACTATAATTTTGTTTTTTGTTTCTTGTAGGTTCTTCCTCCTCATGTAAACAAGTCTGGAAACTAAATTGGAACACAAAAGGAAGAGGCATGCAAAAGCTTTGCTTGCAGCTCCACAAGGAGTAAAGTTTTGCTCCTTCCGAGGAGATTTCTCCCATGCTGCGTGGAGGCAAGCCTGAAGGTTGAACCTGTTATCAGAACTACTACAGCCAGTATGTTCAAGTCAGGAAGCCTTTATCCCAGGGAAATAAGAGAGTCAACAAGATTCTATGATTGTGGGGTTTCTCAATCCTCTCAGTACTCACTTCACTGTTACAAAATGCCACAGTGTGTGCTCAGGTTGCAGGGCAAAGTTCTTTAATATTACAGGGCAAGAACTGACAAGGAAAGTGTGAAGAAAAAGTATGAATACTGTTCTATTAATCCATGTGAATACAACTCTTTGTGTAAAAACAGTGAATAGTTGTAGCATTTCTGATTGAGCATAAACAGCACATTGTTGATCAGTTAGTTTTTCATCCAGTTTTAGGGATGTACTTCAACGAAAATTTGCTTCAAAGGACTAATGTACTGAACAAACATAGTAAATATATTGCTACAAGAAACTAAGCTGACTTTTTTTCCTTTTCAAATTCACATTTGTGGAGTCCTCTGACTGCAGCTCCAGCTGAGATGAAAGCATAGCTGCCCTCTCTGCTTCTACAATTTGCAAGCCGTTTCAAGCAGCTTATTTAGCCATTTTCAAAAGAACAGAAAACCATATAAAAGAGCACAACTTGACAAATATCCTCCACCTCCAATGTTATTACAGCACCAGCATTATGGTAAAGTAGAGCCTGCGTGAGTTGGAGGTGAGCAGGTGTGGGTAAAAAAAAAAAAAAATTAAATAATGGAGGCTTGCACTTGTTGAAAATTGTGGTCAAAAAGAATAAAATTCAAATACAAACACAAGTGTCGACATTTTAGAGGCCATCATTTATGTGAGGGGAGCTTCAGTTTTTTTTATTGCCAATTATATGGAAACACAGTGCAACCAAAAGTCCTAACACAAAATCCAGCTTATGTGATGAGATTTGTTGTAACAACCTCAGTCAAATGGGATAAATTCTAATTTCCATCTGACAAAAAAATAGAAGCACATAATAACCCCGTCTGTTCTCATTAACTCAAGGAATATGAAAAAAATGTGAAGTTTATAGGACAAATAAACAGTGTATTTGCAAACGGTGCTTAATATTTCCCCCACAAAGTGTTATGGTAAACCCAGTAAAAGCAAGAAGACAAAGAGAAGAAAAAGTGTATGGTTTGTATTGCTAATTATCATGCTATCAATATTTATTGATACTACTGTAATTTCAATAATACCAAAAGACTTAAGTGCCTTCAGAAAAATAATTTTAGTCAGAGAAATGTTGTTTTGTTTTAAAAACAAAAGCCTGAAATTAGTCAGGTTTCCTATATTTCCAATAAAAGTTTTTGTAGTTCACGGCCAAAAGCAATTTTCCTCTACGTTATGCTCTTCCTTGATTGAACTGTAATATACAGGGATTAGACAATGAAACTAAAACACCTGTAATTTTAGTGTGGGAGGTTTCATGGCTAAATTGGACCAGCCTGGTGGCCAATCTTCATTAACTGCACATTGCACCAGTAAGAGCAGAGTGTGAAGGTTCAATTAGCAGGGTAAGAGCACAGGTTTGCTCAAAATATTGCAATGCACAGAACATTGTGGGTAACATACCAGAGTTCAAAAGAGGACAAACTGTTGGTGCACGTCTTGCTGGCACATCTGTGACCAAGACAGCAAGTCTTTGTGATGTATCAAGAGTCACAGTATCCAGAGTAATGTCAGCATACCACCAAGAAGGACGAACCACATCCAACAGGATTAACTGTGGACGCAAGAGGAAGCTGTCTGAAAGGGATGTTGTGGTCTAAAACCAGGTGTTTCAGGTTCATTGTCTAACCCCTGTATATGTATATGTATATAAATATGTATATAAATATAAAAAGCACTCAATAAGTGCTCTCAAAGATTCAAAGCTTCAATTTAGTTGAATAACCCTGTATTCAAACATGTTTTTCCTTCACTTTTGGATTCCTTTTAATAAAGAATAGTACCCTAGATGTGTGTTGCATCATGTCAACATGATTGTAAAAGTTTTTTTTAAAGCAGAAAATTCACAAACTACAAATATTATTTATTTAAACTTAAAGAACACTTACACTCATACCAGCTGCAGATATAAGGCAATATAAGGCATGTATAATGTTTTAAAAGACAGTGATGAATGTTGTTCACAGCTCTGGCTCAAAAAACTAATGTTTTTGTGATTCAGTTTGTAAAAAATATAACCAGTCTGAAATAAAGTTAGGTTAAAATGTGATATAAATCCATCATAAAAACACTAATTATGTATAAAATTTGAAAAGAAAAATGTAAAGCTTATATTTACCTTTTTTGTATTGACAGTGATGAAGGCTGCGGTCCAGATCAGGATCTCTGTGATTGTTAAAAAAGGTATTGCTTTCAGACCAAATGGTATCAGAACTCTCTGAGAGTTATTAGGACAGGTAATCCCCTTTGTGAACTTTGTGTTCTGATACACGTTGTGTATCTAAAACAAAATAACTTTTAATGATTTATTATTTAAATGCACCTTTGAGTAATTAATAATGTGCACATTAAGGGTACCCCACTCAGATTTTTTCCATCACATGTTTTGACAATTGATGCACGTATTTTTTAAAGTGTATACTGTACATGTACACCCTTTTTTTCTAAAATGGCACTGTTTAAAATGTTTAAAAACTGAGAATCAAATGAGTTGTTTCCCCACTTTATTACACCTCCCTTCTTGTCTCTCCTCCCATGTCTGTACATTTTTAAAGGCAGATCTCAGAAGAGAGATGTCAAGCAGAGGTTGCAGACAAAGATTAATTGCATTACATTTGGTTTGTTAAATCAGAACCCCCATAAAAATCTGAGCAGCTTACTGATTAATACATTTTTAGACCTAAGCAGCGGTTTTTTGCATTGATATCGACTTCAGCCACTCATGAAACAGGCTCTAGCCAATGCTCTTAGAAAGATGAAGCGTGATTTAATTATGTTATTTTCTCCAGTAAAAACTTACTGTCTCCATCTCAGAATCTGAATAGATGTTATCTTGCAGTAGCCCTCTGCCTTGATGTTTTCTGTGAGCAGGCAAGTTACAAACATGCAATAATCTGCGTTTATTTTGGAAGTTTTATTTTATTTTACCTGACTATCCCTGTTGAACCCCAGTTCATACTAAAGCAACCAGTTTAGGTATTATAAGCCCTTGGAGGAATTATTATTATTATTATTTTTACTTTATGCTTTCAGATTCACAACGTGTTATTTGCAGCCCTGTGTTCAGCGTTGCATGTAATATACTGCTCTTTTTATTGGTGTGCTGTAAAAGAATAAAAATGAAAAGGAAAGAATAGTCTGTAAGATTATTACTGGCAGAAGGGGGAAAAATATCATTCCAAACACACTCTCCGTGAACACAATATTGTCATTTTTATGACATCTYTCTGTACCGGTCTTCACAATAAACAAAAGAAAATATGAACTCCCATTTCCAGAGAATCTGAGCTTCAATTCCCACACAAGAAACGGAGGTATGAGCAGCAGAAGAATGCATGAATATTTCCTACTGTAGTAGCTTGTTAAACTGCCTGTGAAATGAATTTCTGAACAAGCCAGTATGTGTGAGAAGCAGAACTGGGGAACACATCAAACTCAATCTATGGTCTTAGAGGGACAGGCTGGTGATCTTTTTTTGGAAGTGATTTTGTGATTAATAGTTATCAATAGAATAAGATGTTAACGCCGCTGTAGAGAATGGAAAAAGATGCAGAAGATACTGCAAAGAAGGATGTCCCTACTGATGTAGTTTGCCAGAAGTGGTCTATGCTTGGGCCAACACCACAGAAAACAAAACACAACTGGGCCAGTTGTGGAATGACATCGTATAGTAAATAGGGCTGCCACAAATGATAATTTTTATAGTTGACTAATCACAGATGCTTTTTTCGGTTAGTCGACTAATCAAATCATACAATAATTGAATATAAAACATACAGCTTATCGCACCAGAATGTAGCTGCTATTATATAACCATGATTAGATTTTAGCTATATGCTAACTAAAAATAATTGCAGTGGAAGGCAAGTTCTGCTCTGCAGATATTACACAGGTTTCTCTTTCATTTTCTTAAAAAGATACCACACTTTTGAGCTCCGTTGTCAGGTAGCCATGATACCAGAGCCTGTCTGTATAATGTCTTGTGACGTCCACAGCCTACCCCAGTTACCACTACTGTGCATGTGTGTCAAGGACAGAAAGGCAGATGTGGCAGTGGAAGGTGTCAAAGCAGTTTGGAGAGAAAAACAAAGTTAAAAAAATTCATCAATTATTAAATTAGTCATCGACTATTTTAATAATCGATTAATCGTCGACTAGTCGACTAAACGTGGCAGCCCTAATAGTAAACAGTGGCGTCATTGCCAGACCTGGCCCACATCCAGTTGAAAAACCACTTGCCATGCCAGCAGTCAGCCTGCAGTTCCAGCTTGACACCAGTTCTGGCCCACAATGGTCTGTTACTGTATGTTGGAACATGAAAACTGGAAGTTTGGAAAGGAACTGAAAGAACATCACTTAAAAAAATCATCAGGATATTCCAGCTTCAAATTCAAGTGGGATTTTGTGGAAAGTTTATGAACAGTTTATAGATTGCTCTTTGAACAACATAAGTTTGGTGAAAGTCAGTTAATTCTGACTGAACAAATGAAATGGAATAACCATGTAATGCAAAACTGATCAAATTTAGTTTACATGAAGACTTGTTAAAATTTCAATTTTAATTTTGTATTTCTCGCTCAAAATAGCTGTTAGTTTTATAGTCTGGTTAGGATTAAGATTTATTTTTCAAAAAAGACTCACACAGAGTCAAACAGCAGTTAAAGTTTTATTGACATAAAAAAGTTCCTTGGTGCTCGAGCCCCGGCAGAAGACGTGGGTGCAGTGAACTGCTGTGATCTACTGATCAGGTTAGGTTCAGGATTAACGCCCCCCTCCCCGGAGCTCGGACACTGGTGGAGGCTAGAAGGAGGAGGTAGCCAGGAAGAGCCTGAGATGAAGGTGGAGGCAGGTTGGAGGTGGGTCGAACTTGTCTGGAGAGCATACAGATCCTTGGGTGCTGGGCCTTTTGACCTGGATCTCTGTGAGATGAGGGGTACGTTGAAGCGAAAATCTGACGCTAATTGACTGCAGCTGGGCACGTGATGCAGCGACTGGATGGAGCAGGTGAGGTGGAGAGAGTCTTCCAGTTTGAATTTGCACACAAGCTTTGTTTCTTCAAAGGTCCACAACTCAAATAACATAAGTTTTCCATCAAAAGCACATTAAATAATCATCAACGTTTAGTCTTGTGAACCCAGAAGTAGGAAGCTGCAGTGCAGAAATTACTACAAACCATAAAAAGTTGAAATGAGACCAAGAGACATAGATGGGGTAGATTGAGGTGATCAATAAAATAATCTTTAGTCACAAGCAGAGCACAGACTTGATGCTCAGGATTACTCAGTGTGGGGCCATTACACGGAGAGGCCAGCAAAGCAATTGAGTCTTAAGAAGAATCGACAGTGAGATCCCTTTCGGGAGGAATGATAGCTGCTGAAAAGATGGAAAAAAGAAAACTATGTAAACGTGTGAACATTGTGGAGAGAACCAGTGATGGAATATCAATCATTGCTGCACTCTCACATTTTTTACCCTCTCCTTGAGCATCCAGCTGCCTGAGGCTACAGCATCTCATCACATGACGAACATGAACACAGCCCTGATGTACACGTTAAAGAAGGAAGCACTCCTTTCATAACGTTTTAGACAACTAATGCCACACCTACAGGGACTTATTCATACTGTGATGCTAACTATTTGAACAAATATATAACCTATAGGAAAAATTTTGACACAATTTTCACAAGTCAGCATAAGTTGTCTAGAACTTCATAGTGTGACCGGGCCTTTTGACAGACTTTATAAAGAACCCCTTCATAAAGTCATTTTGTTGAAATCAAGGTCAAACACAATTAAATGCTGACAACTTACATAAACACTAGAATATTTTGTTATTATGTTAAGACAGAAACTTCAGGTTATATATACACTGATCTAGGCCAGATTGAATGTTGTGGGTCCAGCTCAGTCTCTTAAAAAATGAACTAGAACCCACTAATCCTAGCTTCATCCAGCAAGTTGTCTACTTTTCACACATGTCAGGGGCGGCTCTAGGGGCGGGGCCACAGTGGCACTGGCCCCAGCTGAATTCTGATAGGCCCCTTGAAGTGCCCCTGTCCTGTCACTCATCTGTCCTTCGTCTGAAAGCGATAAAGATGGATGCAGTTCCATGTTCAAATGCTAGTGGCACTAATGCGTCAAATAGTAAAGTCCAGCATGAATCAAGCTTAGAGAAGTCTTCTTTTCTTAAAGTTTGAACAATTCTGCAAAAGGTCTTTCAACTGACAAACAATGGATTTTCTCACATGTTGTGTTTGAGAGTATTTATTTACAGTAAAAATAAATGTAAAACTGGTGAGGAGAATTTAAGCTTTTTTAAAACTACATTACTTTCCAATGTGACTGGTTAAATTTATACACCTTACCAAAGCAAGGGATTTGTGTACAAGGATGTTGAAAAAATACTTGGCCCCTCTATGAATATTGTGGCCCCTTGATGGCCCTTATGCATAAAAATCCTACATCCGCCACTGACACATGTAGACAGTAGGTAAAAAAAAAAAAATATTTACTGGCTACCCTTGAAATTAGGTTGAACATCCTGACTGGCCATCCCTACCAGATTTCTCAATTGCTTTGTTCGCACAAACACATTTGTATAATCCTTGTATCCTTGAAAATACAGTTAATCAAACCCAACAGCTCGGTGGAGGGGTTGATAATAGTAGAGGAAACACTGCATTATGTAAAAACAACAAGTAGTATTATCTTTTACCATTTAAATCTGTTTATTTTGCTGCGTTAAGTCATAAATTATTTAATATATATATTTATATTAAACACAGCAATGTGAGGCGACAGGACAGATATCACCAGACCACATCTGGGCCACAAGCAGCAAATTGAAAAGCCCTGCTTTAAGAGGTCACCGCAGGAGCTCATGCTCTTCCATCTCACCCTGCTGTAACACCGTCCGCATATCCTCCTTCACTACATCCATGAACTTTATCAGTGATTTTTCTCTTTTCTCCCTCCTCGAAAACTCCATATTCTACATCTTTTGTTCAGTGTTTCCACTGTTCCTCTTCCTCACATGATCAAACCATCTAAGCCTCTTTAACTTTATCTTCAAACCATTCAGTCTGAGCTGTCTGTTTTATTTATCCATTTATAATCCTGTCAATTTTAGTCACTCCCAATGAAAATATGAACGTATTTATCTCTGCCACTTTTTGTCCTGATTCCTGATTCTTGTAGTGCCACCATCTCCAATTCCTTCCAATCTTACGGCTCTCCTTCTGTCACTTCTATCACTCATTTCCATCCACTCCACCCTGCCTGCTCTCTCCTCTTCACCTGTCAGTGTGCTTTGCAGTTGTTTTGGATCACATGCCCAACTCAAGGCCACTTTGCCTTTCGACGTGCTTATCGATTATGCATGGGAATTCCTTTTCAGAAAGTGGAAGAGTTCAGAATTCAAGCACAACTCAACAGTGAGTAAAACTCTTACTTTTACTTTTAATAGTATTTCTGTGTTATTTATTTCATATTTAGTCAGTCGTGCATGTAGTACTTTTCAGTGTTTATAACAGAACATATTAAAACAGTGATTCTATGCAGGAAATACCACGTAGAGCTCGGTTGTTTTTTGTTAGCAGTGCTCAGCCATAGCTATGAGATGAGGAATGTGACATTTCCTGTTACATGAAGGTAAACATGAAAAGTCAAAAGTTAATTACAAATGGCCCTTTAAAGCCACCATATAACTTTCCTAATGTTGTTCCTGATAATGTTCCTCCCTCATTCACAAAAAAATAAAAAAATAACCTTTTCAGTCTTGCTTCTCCTGATTTTAACTCATATTCTCTCCCAAGCAGACCATATGTCTTCAATGTAATTAATTCATTTGATCTATCTTTACGGGTCTGGATGTTTAATTCTGAAAAAAAAATTAGAGCATACTCATTTACGTTATGTACACATTTTTTCCTGTGGTATGTAATTAAACGTTTGCCACTGAGTTTCAGGTGTAGGTGAATAAGTTACTTTGATTTGTTTACATACTCAGCTTTCCAAATTTCAATCTCTGAAAGGAAAAATACTACATGGCCTAGCAACTGGTAACATACTTGTAATTTTCACAGCTTGTGTTTCACGCCTCCGATTCAGGATTATTGCTTGACGCCTTTGAAGAAAACAAGTTGTTTACAACATGCAGGTGCTGTGCTTCAGAAAGGTGAGATGCCACAACACCCCCACAAAGTCAGATACAGATTCCATATGTGGCCAAGACAGACAGGTAAATTGGTTGTGTTGTTGAATAAACAGCTGTGGGATCAGGTGACTCTTTCTGTTGAGTGACGATGCTCCTGATTCACTGTTTGGCTCATTTTTGCTCTTATTGTAGCTGAATGAGTCATTTGTTCCAAATCAAAGTTTCTTCCAGTCTGTAAAAATTTTTTATTTTTGGTACAACTTCTGTTATCGCAGTTGAGTATTCACCATCTGGAGTTATTGTCACCTTACTTCTTTTTATACAGCAATAAAATAATCTACAACAATACGCACTTGCTGGATAAAAAACACACAAACCAATAAAATCCCTCTCATATTCCACTTCAATAGATTTCACCTTTTTCTCATAAATGTCTGACCAAGTGTTTTATGTAGACAACTAAAGCTGGACTCGGGATGACCTACACTTGAGGGTGTGTTGAAATGCTTTTGCTCTGCACAGTTAATGCTCATACCTCCCATGTGCTCACATTTCTTAAGGAGTGAAAGAGCATTTCTTTAGTATCTGATGACCTTCAGTGGTATTCTGCTTTGTTCTCATGTATTTTTATTTTAGTTAGACAATGCTGCTTTAGCTTTAGCTTTATCTTTTTTTTTTCTAAAGTAGGCATTGCTAGTGTTGAACCAGAACTGCACTTTCTAATATAAAACTTAGAGTTCAAAATTCCCTACTGCAAGCCAGCTGTTGCAGTTTATGAGGTTTGGACCAAGAAATTCAGATTGGCACAAGGAGTTAAAAAACAAGACAAAGAACTAAAGTTTTATTATAAACAAAAAAGGCCAACATGACAGCAGAACTTACAAAACTGAGGGTAAGTGCACAGAGATACAAAGCCCAAATGAGGAGGAAGTGAGAGCTGAAAGGCCAAAGAGGCTGATGAAGTGGAGACATCTGGGCTAAATGTAGACTGGGAACAAGTAAGAGCAAGTGGAGCTGGAGCAAAAGAGTAGAACTGACTAAGAATATTGACTGATGGCACTTAGGAAAAGAACAAAGCTAAATATAT
>NW_013952426.1:439210-445141 GCF_001266775.1 Austrofundulus limnaeus | reverse complement strand
TATATATATACAGTATAAATAAAATACACATATCAAACAGAAATGTAATAAACTTGACCAAATACTATCAAGAAAACACATAGATCCTGACACCAGCTGCTGCACCACATGTAGGATGCCTCATGAAACAGTGCAAAACAAATGTATCACTGGTGTAAAAGTAAAGAAATGTTTTGCTAAAATGTGTGGTGATAAATATATGTGGTGATTTTAGTGTCAAATCAGAACCAACACAGTCAAAAATTATGCCTTCAGGTTCAGATGTCACTTGCAAAAGAGGCCTGTGATCTCAATGGGATTTGCCTGATTATGCTGAAAAAAATATAAAACAGTGATACAATAAAAAAGGTATCTGTAACAGCTAATATTTTAGCATTGACCAAATGTAAATAAATGACCTAATGTAACCTTGCTAAAATGTTATGTGTGACAGACGACTTCATTTTTTTAAGTTGAGTCAATGTTAATGCATATATTTTTTTCTGTGTAAATGAAAGCTGTAAAAAAAATGAAACTTCTTCTTGTTAAATAATGTCCGTCCATTTTCTTACACTTATCTGGGGTCGGGTCGCGGGGGCAGCAGCCTATGCAGAGAGATCCAGACTTCCCTCTCCCCAGCCGCTTGGGCCAGTTCGTCYGGGAGAATCCCAAGGCGTTCCCAGGCCAGCTAAGAAACATAGTCTCTCCAGCGTGTCCTGGGTCTTCCTCTGGGCCTCCTCCCAGTGGGACATGCCCGAAACACCTCACCAGGGAGGCGTCCAGGAGGCATCCTAACCAGATGCCCGAACCACCTGTTAAATACTGTATGAAGGGAAGTAAAAAAATCCATCTACTCTGAAAGTTGAGATAATTTCAATCATGTGATATGAAGATATTTGCAAGTGTCAAAAACATCAAGAAACAAATTACTTGAAGTAAGAAAATGCAAAACTGAAAAGATTCCCTGACATCATTAAATCCATCTCAAAGCATGATAAAGATGCTAATAAGGTAACAGCACATCTGATAATGTGTTTAGTGAAGAATTACTGTCATCATTCAATGTCGTTTTCAAGAAACTGTCAAATTATGATTTTTGTAATTCCTGGGAGTCTCGCATCAAATATCTATTGATTACAGCTGATTATGATAATAAAAA
Source organism: Austrofundulus limnaeus (assembly GCF_001266775.1). Classification (NCBI taxonomy): domain Eukaryota; kingdom Metazoa; phylum Chordata; class Actinopteri; order Cyprinodontiformes; family Rivulidae; genus Austrofundulus; species Austrofundulus limnaeus. The sequence goes on along the minus strand of NW_013952426.1, from coordinate 444,003 downwards.
CATTTATTTTGTTCTAAATTCAGATCCATCTTTTCAGGTTCCTCTCTGTTAATTTCTAAATTCTGTTTGTTGTTTTGCTTCTGTGATTCCTTTCCAGCCTTTGATGTATCCCTCTGATTGTTAGCTTGTCTCCCATTAATTTCTTTAATTTTGTATTTTTTCACTTTTTTTCCCTGCAGATCAGTTTCTACTGCACTCTGTCAGCCATATTTGAACAAAATATTTCATCTATTGAGGCTCTATCTGCTTTTTACTTTTGTTAATTTTTTTTTTCCTTCATCATATTTTTGGGCATCATTTTTCTTCATCACTTTTGCTCATGTGAAACTTTATGTTATTGCTTTTCTTCTATTTCTTTCCCTTCTTCCCGATTTCTCTGAGTCTCTACCAGTTTTCTTCCTTCACTCTAAAACTGGAGGAGCTCTAAAGCTTGATCCCTTCTCTTGTCTTTGTGTCTCTTAAGGAAAAAATGTGACTTTGTGTGAAAAAATATATCCATGTCATGTATGAGTTTTTTTTTTCAAAATCTCATGCATCCTGATATCCATCAGTGTATCTGTGAAGATCAATCGTCTAATTAAAACTATGTTTTTCATGATTAAGTTCCTTTAATTTTCACCCTGCTATATTGAGCTTTTTTTGATGAATAATGAATCCATGTTTTATTTGTTTAATTTATTAATCCCGTGAAGGGAAAAATTGCTTGTTCACAGCAGCATGTGGTACAAAACATCAGAGTTTGGAAAAAAGTATGTACAGTTTTAAAACAAGAAGTTGTAATCATCATGAATAACAAGTAATTATTTTTTGTGTGTTCCACAGCATGTGTTCCAGTTTTAAAAGTCAAATCTTTTCAGTTTGACCCCAACTGAATTACCTTTATTCAAAAATCAAAAATTGGCAACAAAATGACAGGTTACGGGGTTTAAATTATGTTCGTCAAGTGAAACTGTTTTTTGTTCTGTTCATTTGTTTTCCCTTTAGCTCAAGAAGACAGCAGTTAAAAACTAAAAATAAAACTGTGGTTAGAAATAACTGATACTACCAGAACTGAGGTCTTATTATCGCAGTTTAAAACTTGAAGCTGGAGCTTTTACTTCGACTTGTAGCAAGTTCTGTCCATGACTTAGATTACAAATCCATTACGAACTTCCAGCCCAGAGAATGAAGATTTTAACTCAGATTTATCTTCCCAAGTTTAAAGCATATCACCTATATCATTTTTTTCTCAATTTTACCCAAGAAAAGATTGTGTTTTCCACTTTCCTTCTCCTTGGGGTGCTATACCAACCCAAGAACCATATCTGAATGTGTTCAGGTTCTGTACAAGTTTCTATTACTCTCACATGATCTTGTAAACTGCAGAACTGTAGGTGCTGCAAAGACGCAGAACAAGTGTCATTTGGAGGTCGTGTTGGTGTACATAAACATGGGAGATGGATCACTGACACAACGGTGATAAAGTCACCAGCAGATCTGTACTTACACGTGGAGAGAGGTGTAAAATGTGCTTAAAATTCAGTGTCTGGGATGGAATAACAATTTGAAGTTTATATATCTCAGGAGGCATACGTGATTCATTCAGCTCACACACATACACACACTCCCTGCTTGTGTGATAGATTTTTCTGCAGGGGTAGTTTGAACGTTCACATTTGGGTAATTTCATTCCCCTTGTGTTGCCAGCTCCCTCAGGAAAGGACTGATGGTAATAAAGCRAATCTGGACAATAGTTAATGAAACTATGCATGTTAAAGAAAAATTTAGGTTGAACTAAACTTCCTATTCATGCAATAAATTTTAGGCATCCTTGAAATTATAGTGATGTCCTACAAATTAGTTTGGACAAAAAACAAGGTTGTGGTGACAAATGCTCTAGGGACAACAGCCTGGAGCTTTTTATGTTGGACATATTACAACAAATGTAAATTAAGTATGTAGCTGTGTGTTTTGATCTTATACTTTCATGTTATTATTAGATTAAAGAAGTATTCCTTGTGGCTTTAGTGTGCTCCTTCATAGTGTCCTCAGAGACGCTGTCACTCATACAAATGCCTTGCTCTTCAGTATTAGMCCTTTTGTCTTCTGCACAAAAACATTCTAATAAGATTCCTGTGAATTAAACCTCCAAGCCAATAGAAAGTCATCTTTAATGGTATGATGTCACTCCTTGACCTGGTTTAGGCACAAGTCTCCCTTCAGATCATTTTTGTGGAATACCTCTAGGGCAGGGGTGGGCAACCCCGTTCCTTGAGGACCACTATCCAGCATGTTTTACTAGCTTCTCTGCTCCAACACCTGATTCAGTCATTGGATTACCTCTTCAGGTTCTGCATAAGCTTGGCAATTACTCATTCATTTCAATCAGGGAAACAAGTAGAACATTAAGGACAGTTGCCCTCAAGGATCAGGGTTGCACCCCTGCTCTATGGGTCAGATCTTAGCCCTGTTTTGTTCTCTCTTCATGCGTTGGCTTTGGGATCCATTCTTGGTAAATATTTCATATTATCACAGATGACAAAAGTCTTTCAGCCGTTGAAATTGAAATCTAAAAAAAACTTAATATGAAAAAAGGAAAATTTTCTAAAGTTGTCATGATTTGTGTCTGTGCTTATGATTTAGTCTAAGTTTTCTGTCTTTTCCTCCTGTTTTCTTCCTCCTGTCTGCCTTTGCTCTAGCCCCGCCCACTCACACCTGATCCTCATGTTTCTTCACCAGGTGTTTCTTGTTTTACCTCATTAGTTCTTCCTTTATATTCTGTCCTTTGTCCTCAGTCTTTGTCAGATCCTTGTTCTCTGTTTGATGTTGATGTTCCTCCCCAAATCCCTTGTTCTTGTTGTTCTTGTTTGCTGCCACATCAGCCCCTTTGTTTTTGTTTTAATAAATCACTTTTTGCCACCTCACTCAGTTCTGCATCTTGGGGTTCTAATCAACCAAGCTCAATCGTAACAAAAKGTACACTTTTAATCACAAAGACATAATTTCCCCCATGGGACAAAGTTGCTGATCACAACACACACCCTTTAATTATCCAGCAATCTTCTTTTATTCAGAAAGAAGGGTCACCCTTAACTAAAATAGGCCCATAATTATGCATGAAGTGCTGCTGGTTTTTAAAGAGAGGGTCAAGACCCAAAGGTAGGTACAAGGAAGATTAAAGTGGGAAATCAAATTGCTCTAATGACACTGGTATCAAGAGGTTCATGTAAAGTCACCTCAAACTCTTCAATTTCCCTCTATTAGACATAAAGGCAAATTTGGGCAACAGACCAGCTAAACCCTTATTGAACAGTGAATAAAAACATGAAGCTTTAGATGTTCCGTATTTCTGAGCAGTCTACTTCTTTGCTTGATTGAGCATGTGCTAAAATGAAAGCACCACAGAAGTGGAGCTTTGTGACTTTGGAAATGTTTATTTGTCCGACTGCTGCTGCTAGAATTAGGCCTGTGGGATTCAGTCATTTACGTATGGCCTTTGATTTCCCATACTTGTAAAACATGCTCTAAAACAGATGTTTTATAGCAATTTTTAGGAAACCTGGAGGCCATTTGCACACAATCCCTAACTTGTGCTGTACACAGTTTTGATTAGAGTGCAAAACGTCAATGTAAAGTGTTTACTTTATGAATTCTATTAGTGTAATCATTAAATTGTATATTACTGTATCTACATGCTGGTCAAAGCATTGCTTTGAAAGAGACAAATACAAAGAAAGTCTWATGTGTTCTAAAATAATTTAATGGGTAAATTATGTGTTTGACTCAGATAAAAAGGACAAATATAGCATAAGTGGTCCAGATGGGAGTAAGTTGAGATTTGTACTAAAGCTGAGTCTTGACTGCGACCAACAAAACAACAGCATGGCACATGACATTACAGGTATAAATNATGTTCATGTTCATGTTCATTTTCATGTTCCTGCCCAAATCCATTGTTCTTGTTTGCTGCCACGTCAGCACCTTTGTTTTTGTTTTAATAAATCACTTTTTGCCACCTCACTCAGTTCTGCATCTTGGGGTTCTAATCAACCAAGCTCAATCATAACAGAAGGATCTGACCAACAACTGAACCCAGCAGGCAGCTTTTCTCCTCTCCACCCACAACTTGTACCTTGTCAGCTTCTCCCTTCTCAAAAATCCTGGGGCTCCTGGAGGGGATGCAGGGTGAGCTAGCTGGCCTTAGGGGACTCTTYGCTTCAGGGTGCCCTTCAGAGCTCGTGGCACCAGAGGTTTCTGAAGCCCACCCTCCCCATCCATTTGATTTGGACCCTCCTGCTCTGGTTCCTGTGGGCCCTCCAGCTCTGGTTCCTGTGGGCCCTCCAGCTCTGGTTCCTGTGGGCCCTCCAGCTCTGGTTCCTGTGGGCCCTCCAGCTCCGGTTCCTGTTGGCCCACCTGCTGAGCCCTCTGCTCCTGAGGTTCCTGGGTCGTCAGCTGTCGCCTCCACGTCACCTGGGTCGGCTGCCGTCATCTCCACGTCGCCTGGTTTGGCTGCYATTGCCTCCACGTCACCTGGGTCGGCTGCCATCGCCTCTTCRTCTCCTCTGTCGCCTTTGGTCACCATCGCCAAGGCTCTGGCTCCCTCAAACTCCGCCGGTTCCTCATTGGCTCCAGCCTCCTCCCTCGGCTCTACGTCTGCTCCTGCCTCCTCCCTCGGCTCCAAGTCTGCTCCTGCCTCCTCCCTCGGTTCCACGTCTGGCTCCTTTGCTCTAGCCCCGCCCACTCACACCTGATCCTCATGTTTCTTCACCAGGTGTTTCTTGTTTTACCTCATTAGTTCTTCCTTTATATTCTGT
>NW_013952426.1:434810-438055 GCF_001266775.1 Austrofundulus limnaeus | reverse complement strand
GTATAGTAATTACAGCATTTAAACTTTAGTTTCATTTGCAATTTTTCAGGCCCCTACTTCATTTTTTTTTTCATTTGATAAGATTTAATTTAATATCTGTGTCTCAATTTTATTAGTAATTTTTAATTTGCATAGATGCAGATGTGTTACACTTACATTTTTCAAAACAAGAAGTTCTGGGAAAATGCTGAATTTCTTCTATTTGCAGGATATGTTTTTATGTTATCGAATAAGGAGGAAATGACTTGTTGACACTAAAAAACTGGCAAAGAAGAGGAATATTCTAATGCACTTGAACTGTGTGAGAACTGTTCACTTCCAGGTTTTGTTTCTGTCGAGTTGGACAGACAAGATTCTGCAATGACAGAGACAGCAGGAGGAGTCTGCAAGAGCAGTGACACGGTTCCAGGAAACCCCGCAGCTTTTTGTGGGCAGTATTCCTGCACATGACACATGACAGCACCAGCCAGAGGTCTGCTCCACAGGGTACTGCTTCCCACCATGTGCATATTTCACTGGCAAGTGGTGAAACCCTGTGGCAGCTTTAGGTGAAATAAGCCCTGAAAGATTTTAATAAAATGTTGGCTCCATCATATTTTTTTTTTAAATATTGCTGTCAATATACTGTTGCGGGATATATCATGTAAATTAAAATGTATTATGAAATTGATCAGAGTTTTTATCGAGCGTTGTCACATGTATGGATGGACTGGAAGTCTTTTATATGGAGATTAAACAAGTGGGGGAAAAAGTTTTTTTTTTTTTTTGGTAAATAGTCCTCACTTATATGTCACCTTGGACCTAAAAAACAGTTTCTTTTGTGTTTCTCTTTTATCTAGTCACACATCCTCGTATAGCACTTTTATGTATTTGCATTCTTTATACACTGCACAGTTTTGTTTTGTTTTTATTCCCCTCTGTATCACTCACAGAAAGATACATCAGGGGCAGATGAGGAGCTCAGTATTCTGTCCAAGGTCACTGTTGCACATCGCAGAGCTTCTAGACTCTGAGCTCCAAGTCAGAACTGAAAAAGGAAATACTGCCAATTACATTAAACTGAACTATTTAAGAATTTCCTTTTTTTATTTTTTTCTGAATATTATTTATATGAGCAATCATGAAGTACTTGACCTATAAACAGCCTGTTCTTAACTKTACAGTGGCACAGGTTTGACTCCTGGCTGACGCCTTTTCTGCATTAAATGTACTCAGTAAAAAGGACATATTGCGCAAAATCCGTGTTTTTAGCCATTGTGTACTTGAATTTAGTCTCTCCTGGGGCTGCGTATATGTCTTTATATTCTGTTTGTGTCACATTTTTTCAACCCATTCAGTTTTCTGCATTTTCTATGATATTTTCTAAACTATTACATCACAATATTTGTGACAGAAATGCCAAATAAGGTCTGGACTTACCAACTACAGTTTAGTCATCTTCATTCTTCTCTGGCTCTGGGTCAGATTTTGGCTCCAACATATAAGGCTGGTTGGACAAGACCTCCATTGTTGACATTTTAATTGATTTATAAATAAAAAGTTTCTGTGCCGCAAGATAATCACAAACCCCTCCATCAAACTGGAATAGGCCAGTCTGAAAGCTGGAGGGGAGCGGGGTGTGAATCATTTAAAGAGATCGTGTCAAAACAAGCTGCTTTGAGGTGCACCTCAGAAAAAGGGTGAAAGAGGGGCTTGTGAAGTTATAATAAGGAGGAATTCAGACCAAAGCATCCCAGGTCCACTTTATAAATGGCCCAACTGAATGATTTAAATGTGAAAAGGAAATTTTCTGTTTGTATTCTTCTCGTAACTGAAGTGCAACACTTTGAATCCAAAAGAAAATTTCTGAAAAGAGCAACAAATAATATTAAAGAGTATGGTATATGGTCTTGAGCTGTATTGTTTGTGTTGTTTTATCTGTATATGTGTGGATATTCTTACATAGTCAGAAAAACATGTATGTTATGTTAATTGGAAGCTCTTAATTTGTCCAGGGTTATTCTGCCTTTTACCCAATGACAGCTGGAGATAAAGAACAATGAACAGAAAGTCTGTTGTTATTAAATATACAATTGTGACCCACAATCTCTAATCTGTAATAGTATAAAAACATACTACAGTATAATTTGTAATCAACTACAACTAAAAATGTTGAAACTAATATGACACATGTTCCAAATGTTAACAAGCACTAGTCTAAATAGGTACAATAACAGTACAACTGCTAACCTGAGTAGCCAAATTAAAATATGAACTTTTGACGAATGAGGAAAAACAGAAGGCAGCGTTGTGATGAATCTCATTTTAGTTTTATTTGTAATATTTTATTTGACTTACTACCACATGAAATGGGGCACAGTTGCTCAGTTGTCAGTGCAGTGGTCTTGTAATTCTGAGGTTGCAGGTTCAAGCTCAGAAATATTTGCCAAAATCATCTGTGTGAGTTTGCTCAATGCAGCGACTCCTCGAGGAAGGAGCAGTCGAAGGAAGGAAGGGTAATCATGAGATCTTGGTGCTTGTAAGGTCTCACTTAAAGCTCTAAATCTAATCCGGTCGTCCTTCTAGAAGGGGACCTACGACCTATTATGGTCAAAGGTCCTCTATTGCTAGTGACCAATGTGGGCGCAACTCCTACATTGGTTTTACGGCACCTAGTATTCCCAAGTGGTCTCCCAACCAGTACTAACCAGACCTGACCCTGCTTAGCTTCTGAGACCAGATGAGACCTGACGTGTTCTGTGCGTACTCTCTTGTAGACTGCTGATTCCTGCTTGGACTTTGGTATGTAAAGTTACCACAAAGAGCTAATGTTAAATTGTGTCCCTGTTTCATGCTTTACATTTTTTTTCCCATTTGTGTCTTTGTTAGAAGCACAGTCTATGTCTTTACTGCATCATAACAAATGAATTAACAATTATGTTTCTAAAATATGCTTGTCTTCTTGACTGTGACAAATGATGAATAGATCTATATGCCACTGTCATGTAGGTTGTTGTTTTATGCTTCAAGTTGACAGTAATATTGAGGAATTGGTTGATAATAAGATTGGGATTATACTGCTCAGTCAGTAAGGATTAAAACAGTGCCGTTTACCTCGGGTTTGCAGCATGGATTCACTCCATGATGGATTGTTGGTGGATGAGGTGTGACATGGAGTGTCTGGGCTCTGACCTCTGCTGAGAGGCAGAAAGGGACTGTGTGTGTGTGTGTGTGTGTGTGTGTGTGTGTGTGTGTGTGTGTGTGTG
>NW_013952426.1:429664-434773 GCF_001266775.1 Austrofundulus limnaeus | reverse complement strand
CCAAGGAGATGGGGCGGTGTGTGTGTGTGTGTGTGTGTGTGTGTGTGTGTGTGTGTGTCCGAAATGAAACATTCATGCAAATGAGTTGTCTTCAACTGTGCGGCCACTCCAGCATAATAGCATCATAGGAACACACTCCATTCTCATTTCCATATCTATTTTCGTTCATCAGACTTCATTTGTATTAAAATGTGCAGTGATATACTTTTGACCCTGCAGAACCAGGAGCTTTGAAACTTACAGTAGTTTTAACTCTTTATTAGGTGTAGTTTTCCAAAATCTAATCCAACCAAGTGCTTTAATCTTTCATTACGAGACATTTTTATCAATACTAGTTTAAAATGACATATCTCAAGCATCTCATCAAATTCTATGGCTCCATCCCATTCGCTAACATGGGATGATGAAATCTTTTTCTTGAGCACATTTTTCTTCATGTTAATCATTTTAATGCCCTTCAGTGTGAATGGTTCCAATTCTACAATARTTGTCTTTGTTTTATAAGTGATCCTGACCTGGTACATTAAACACAAGAAGGAAATTAGTGGATCAAGAGCAGATATAGAAATGCTGTTAGATTTTCAATAAACTTACGTTTTTTGTAATTTTATGTGCAATTTAATTATGCACATATAAGAGAATAATGGRAAGAGGCAGGGACTTGTTGCTTATCACCGATCACTCTGGTTTATGTTGGTAATTTAAAACATTACCATATTGCTGCTTTTATTACCCTCAATGGCAAAAGTGCAGCTGCTGTCAGAAGCAGAGAAGGACACAGTGCATGTTTGTATGYCTAGAAGCTAATGTTACACATTGTTCTTGTTGCAGTTGAAATGATAGGAAACACAATAGAAGAAAGACCAGAAACAGGCAGAGAATATAGAGGCTGTGGTTTTATAGAGGTGGAAGAAATATGACAAAACCTATTTTTTTTGTGTTTGCTTCAAGCACACATTCAGATCAGGAACTCAGCTGGGAGGTAAATATGCTGGTTGGCCAACAAAAAAAAGTATTTTTCCATCTTTTAGAGGTGACATTGGTGTTATAATGTGGCATTATTATCCTTATCAGACTTTTATTTCCGGCTTAAATCATTTGGTTTTGAGATTTGATGGCAATAACAAAATAATTCTTGCCTAATGCCTTTTCATCTTTAAAAGTTAAAATAGGGAAGGATGTTTAAAATGTCCTAATGCTTTAGTAAGATACCACAAGCTTTTCTGGACAGACAGTAATATAGTATACATTTAGTAAAAGGCTTAACTTTCTTTTAAAACAAATACTACCCAACGACCCAGTGTTCAACATTTAGACAGTGACCAAATTTGCTTTTTAATAATCACATTTAATGTCAGTGCCATCTTTATTTAGTGGCATATTTTCAGTATTTATTTTATTAGTTAATCTGCAGTCTATGAATTTGCTCCTTTCTTATTTTTATCAAAAAAAATGCTTTTTATTAATCATCTATCAAAAAAGTTTCTTTGGCACCAAATGTTTACCTAAACTTTAGATTTATGACTCAGTCAGCCTGTCAGTATTTTACAGATAGAATTGTTAATCTACCTTTTAAAACAATTAAAGTCTCACAAGTTATCACACTCCACAATCATGTCTGTATTCTCCATTTTTTTACAGACAACCTTAGTAAAAAAAATAAAGATAATGAAGTTTAAATGAATGATCTGTTTTATTTAGTGACTTTGTGTGTTCTGCTCCTGACGAGGAACTATCATTACAAAAATCTCAAAAATCCCAACCACTACAAATCCCAACTGTTGATCTGCTATTAGTTTTCAATAATCCTGAGTCTTTTGAATGAACACGGTGCACCATGAGACATGTCAGACACAAACACCTTCATCCCAGTTCAGACAGATTTATTTCTCTCTCGCTGTCACACACACACACACCCAAACACACACACACACACACACACACACACACACACACAGGCCGTACCCAGGAGAGACATGCTTCTCTTCAAAAGCAATTACTCACTCACTGCCTCTCCACTTCTTTAAACAAATGAATCTGTAGTCTACAAACAAAGTAGTGTTTATTATTAATACAAGAAGTGGATTTTCTATTAAAGCTTCAACAGGTCCTAAAAGTTTCAAATCAATGTACAACAATGTAAACAAAAAGTTGGCCTGCACTGCCTGAATATAAAATTTAAAAAGAGTGATGTATGATTTACAAATTATACTATGGTTTAAAATATATGTAGAGTATACAGTAAATGAGAAAATTTTACTGTATATGGTATCTTATCATGAAAATAGTACAAAGACTGTGACAAAATTGATCCATCAAAATTTGAGCAGCCATAGAGTTTTACACATTAAGATATAATAAATCATTTAATTTTATAGCTTTAGCCCACTATTATTTACACTGTTGCTGAGTTTGAAGTATGAGTGTATCTATTTATCCATTGTTCTCTAAATGTTCTGTTAAAATATTTTATTTGGATTTAGATGAAGCAGTTTTGGCCTTATGTTTGACTCCACAATAATAATCAATCCAGTATACCTGGTGGCTATCTGATAGCACTGATTCAAACTATTAGCACTCCACTCCACCACTGTGCTCGACAGTTGGAGTAGAAGCTGTTTGGTTTGAGCRTGCCTTTTGAACTCTGTATTTTGATTTTTAAAAATCCCTTCAGTGTTTCTGATTTTTCAAAGGATACCATTTAATAAGTTTTTGATTTGATACAATGCAACTTTTCAAACTTAAGCAAATGTTAATCTTCTTTATAGAGAGTAAATTATTTCTCTTAAGGAACCTTCAAAGTGAACCCTGGTTTAGTCTCTTTAGTTTACTGTGATGAGCATCTGACATGCTGCGATTTGAAGAGCCTAGGATGTACCTCTGAGTTTGTTTTTTCTTCCATTTCTATGAGCATTGCATCATTTTGAGTTGGTAGACTGCTTTTGACATCTCTCTGCACAGCCTTGTTCCAAGCCYTCTTTCAAGTGAATGATTTCAGGAAATGTTTGTTTTTCCAATGTTGATTGAAAAAAAAAATGTTTTAACTGTAATGCTGTGCTGATCAAATTTGCTGTTGTTTCAGTGTGTGAATGGGTGAATGACTGAAGTGTAAAGCGCTTTGGGGTCCAAGTGGACTTGAAAAGGTGCTATACAAGTTCAAGCCATTTACCATTTTTACCATTTTTAGCTGTGATGTTTGGCTTTCAACAGAACAGCAGACGGTTCAGCCTGGATCACAAAAAAAGTTACATCCAAAATGGGGAAGACATGAACCTTTGTTTGTACCGAGGATGAGGTTGGGTTGCTTCTACATGTTGAAAAATGTAAGCAACACAAACAGCCCTCTGCTACTGTATCAGCTATAGTTACCGTTGTTCATCTTGTACAGAAAAACTATTGACTACAGCTGCTTTTATTTTGATTTCACACCTCTCTCATAAAAACCTCCACTCTATGACTTAGACTGAAAAAAACATTGTTATMTGAGGAAATGAGCACATTTGTTGTGTACATGAACAGGCGAACTGCAGCAGAAAGGCTTCAGTTTCACTTGAAGGAACAGTGGTTGAGGTTCCTTATTGCAACCAACTGAAAAATCATTCCACAACCGCGCCCCCTTCCTTTCATGACGGAGTCTCTACAGTGATCGYCAGGTGTCATAAACATTTATACTCCTGAACACGATGTCTAATAGCAGCTTTAGAAATAATTATATTTCAAGTGGTAAGATACATTTCATTAGAAATTTTAAAAAATGCAGTGTGTAAAATTATTATTTTTCCTTTATCATTGAGCTCCAGTGAGCAGTTCGTCATTACAACACAAACATTTTTTTGATTTGCTAGCCTTTTTTGTCCTTTCCGAGCTCCTGTAGAAACAGGGCGGTGCAAAATAGCAGCCTGACCCAGTTCTAACCCACGTCCATGTAGATATTAACAGCTTATTCTAAGGTAATAAAATAACCTGACTGCTTATTTTTAATTAGATGTGTTTTTATTTGTTTTTATTAGTGGTTATTTAAAATTCTGCAAAAAGATGTGCCTAAATGTTACACTCTGTTCTTTTAAAAACGATGTCATGTAAAACGGCCTCAGGGTTTGATAATAGCTGTTATGTACAAGGAGACAAAATAAAAAGCTCTAATTTATTTACTTTTGTATGCTTCAACTAATCACTGATCTGAGGAAAATCAAAGATTTTCAAGATTCAACAATAGTGATGCTGTAAAATATTTTAAAAGAGTATTCAAACCAAGAACACAGCAGCAAATTAAAATTAAATTATTAAAAAATAAAATTTATTATTTATAGAGCTTTACAGCAGGTTGTGTTCACTTTACAATAAACAAAATGAAGAATCTCAATTAAAGATCCAAACATGCGTATACAAATAAAGTCCATCTAAAAATCCCAAGTTACAATACTGAAACATTGTGTTGGCAAGATTCACTAAGAWGTTTTTATGYTMTTAACTWCAYTGAATTTGGTATAAAATCAATCATYACCAAGTAAACAAATCAACAGATAAAACTACTACAYTGCATGAGCTGTTTGTTGCTTGTTTCTGATATTCCCCCATCATTTTTGAGGCTGTTTGAAAACAGCAGCACTTCCTGCTGTCRTGCTTTAGGATATAAAGGGTTTTATTGAGGGAAGGAACATGTCAAGAACACAGCCTGAATACACYTCAGATCCCTTTTCAGTATCACCTCAACATACAGGTGCAGACACCCCTGCAGAGACTCATCCACATACTTCATCCAAGTCTGAAGGTGTATTTCAGTCATATTTGCCCTTTTATGCTGAAACATTTTAATACTGACGTAGCGCAAAAAGAGTATAGAGTCTGTATCAGCACGATAATGAAGAGATGGAATGAGTTCAGTACCTTATGTGGAGTTGAAATTAATCTCCATGTAGACTGTGGGAGAGAATGAATAGGAGAACAGTTTTTTCTGCCTTACCWGCAGTAAATCCCTCAGCGTATAGCACATTTTATTCCGTAAAGGATCCGTTCTCTTTCTTTGTTTTGATATTCATCCAGTTTCTTAACTTTTAAGTCTACCTGCTTGTAAAAAACTTTGGTTGAGTCCATGTATGTATATATATA
>NW_013952426.1:424258-429570 GCF_001266775.1 Austrofundulus limnaeus | reverse complement strand
GCATCAGGATGACACAAACAAACGAATCGTTTGTCAAATCCTGTAAAATGTTTTTTCAGGATAAAATTTGGTGTGGTATTAACATATGACCTAAAACTCTGAGGACCACACACTGTGCCATGTTTTTGCCTTAAAATCGTCAAATCTGTCTGTCTGTTAGCTAAATATTTCATGAACCACTGGAGGGATTGTATTAAACCAAAAAGTAAACAATGAATGTAGATGTTATGGCAATATTTATTTAACAAAGACAGAAATACGTGATCCAAGAATGAAGGTACTCCGTGAGATGATCAGCTGAGTTTTATTGCAACAACAGGAAACACAGAGAACCTGCCCTGACTCTGTACCTCTGCTGCTCTCTGTCACTGTCTCTCCACACTACTGTTGAACACTGTTGAACACTGCTGAACACTGTTGAACACTGTGTCTCGAGAGGCCTCATATATATATTAACAAACACCATTCTGTCATCTTAGCAAGATTTGAAACAAGGCCAATGGAAAACACAAAGATAAACACAAGTGATATCTAAGAATGACTGTTGTTAGCAAATCTTGTTCTGACTTGAATCATTCTGTCTGCAGATGAACAGCATGTCATGAAAACCTAGGTCATTAAAGGATGTCATGAATTACTTGCGTAAACATAAAAGTATTAGTTCTATTACAGCAGACATAAAACTCATTAACATTTGGAGTCTGTTCAGCTGAAGATGGCTACCGCAACTAACATTAGCAAATATAAAAATGGCTTCAGCTTTGCAAATATTGCGCCAAAAAATTGTGTGGTAGTAGTTGAGAGTCTTTCACAAAACAGGCTGAGCTCTACACATCGTGCGAAGTTTTTGCTTAATTATTTTTTTCATTAACTGTTCAATAAACACTAGCTGTCTGTTAGCAAAATATTTCATGAAACACTTGACAAAATGTAGTAAATTTCTAATAATCTAATTATTGGTTGCACCTCTGCAACTCAATGACATTTGGAGTCAACCCAGTTCAAGGTGGCCACCACAGTTAATCAAATTTAGCCAACACAAAAATGTCCATAATKTGGTCAAAACTGTTGATATTTGAGCTGAATTTGTTGCTGTTTGAGAGTCATCATGTGCACATTTTCTGAGAGCTAATACATCATAATGTCAATTACAAGGTTTGATCAAAACATCTGTAACTCATTTTACTTTGCATAAAATGTCCTAATCTAAAATTCTGGCATGAAAGGTTCCATTGTTTTACTATCAATTCTTCTTTTCTCCTATAGATTTATTTTAAAATATCTTACAATTCTCATATATATCATTCCACTCCACCTTTTTKCTGTAGGAATAAGAGCGAGAAAAACCTAATCTATTTTTATTAGCCTGTCTTGCTTTTTCACTCTTTGAAACCCAGACATTTAGTTTTGTTTTAATCAGTCTTCAGTACAGTTGAACCAGTCAGCTTGGGGTTACATATATTGATCTTTAAATAGATGATGAAAAAGACAATTGCCAGCTGGTCAATTGCTGAGCCATTGCTCTATTGGAGGTGTCTGCTCTGATTACAAACTGGAGTCCGGAAGCACATTCGATTTTCGGTGCTTTGTGTCAGCAGGAGCACATTTAGAAATGGTCTTAGTCTTATCATCTTTGAACCATTTTACTTTACAACCATCCTTTAGGCCTTTTAATATGCAAATAAAGTCAAAGTTTGAGTGCCTAATTTTGTTTTCATCTGACAAAAGAAACTGAAAAAAAGTTAGGTGACCTGAATTAATTTTTAATCAAAATACCTTACTGTAATACCCTTTGGTGATAGCCTTGTTATACCAGACCCTTGTCCTTTGCTTTGCTTCGTACGAGGGTCTGGACTCTTGGCTATAGAGAAGTCATTCTTGCTGGAGGCGTGGCCTCTGTTGATGTTTAAAATGATTGGATCGGTTGGCCACAGCGTATGTGTGCTCCACTGTGAAGGAGGCTAAGCTAAGAAGCTAACCAGAAATCACATGTGCTGTTAACAACCGAGAGGAGAGAAGGACCGAGCCAAACAAGACGACTGTAAATGAGAGCTGCTGCTTTGTCAGACAAATTTCATTTAATTTGGAAGCCTTATCAACACAGACTGGCTTCATTCACTTCCTCCACTGCCGTATGCTAAAMTAACTAGCAGAGACTGCGCAGAAAATCGACGTCGTTCTAAACTCCGCCTTCTGTTTGCTGATTGGCCCAGGTAAAATAAACTACAAGCAGACACTGCGCGAAAAATCGACATTGTCGTTCGAAACTCTGTTCTCTGATTGGCCCAGATAAAAATTCTCCTGAAGAAATCCTTGTCTATGGGGGAAATCCCAGACGGAGCAGTGAAGGGAAACTAAAATTGAGTGGAACTGCGTAGGAAGGCAAGGGCCAGGCAAATTTGGTGATGTAGAAATGCAACGTTTGTGAGTGATCTAAATCTCTGAACGGCTCTTATAACAAATAGGAACCATGTTGCAGACAGTAAAGTTCATAGATTTTTTATCACTTATAATATCTTTATTTTTACTCCTTAATTACAGAGACAATCACTCCTCC
This sequence comes from Austrofundulus limnaeus, assembly GCF_001266775.1. NCBI lineage: Eukaryota > Metazoa > Chordata > Actinopteri > Cyprinodontiformes > Rivulidae > Austrofundulus > Austrofundulus limnaeus. The sequence goes on along the minus strand of NW_013952426.1, from coordinate 427,013 downwards.
TCCTTTTTACAGAAAACAGGTAGAGTGATGGAGTACAGCTGTTCAGGGGGAAGGGGGTTGCCCCTAAACAAAACAGATGGTTCAGCCCACTTGACACAATGATGTCAATCTTTACTTGATGATGTAGCAGCTTTTTTGAATGGCTCTATGAAGCAAACTGTTCCATCAAGATCTGGATCCCTTCAAAGAGCCATTTATCCCATCTCTATTAGGATGGAATGGGAGATGGATCAAAGGAATGGAGTCTCATTCTCAAATCAGTAAAGAGAGCAGTGATCTGGTTCCTTGTGGTGGAGAAGGTTCTAAACCAAAGGGCAATCAATATGCTCCATCTACGTTCCAGCTTACACCTACGGCCATGAGTCATGACTCATCACTGCAGGTGAAGGTCGCTGCTCCTCAGCATAATTAGAAGACAGTTGACATCTGGAGGTGATTGTTTTCTGCCTCCTGTTCTGCTGTATATAAAGACAAGACAGCTTCTTAAGCACTAATACCTGATTCTGCTCTGGGTCAACATCTGCCATTCTTCAGGCTGTTACATATGACTGGTACATTCTGATGTACATAGGAAGTCATGAGAATGATTCAATAGGTTCTCCTGCTTTGATTGACACCTTTTTTGATAAAGTGGGCTGCTCATTGGCTTTTCTACAGCCAATGATGTATTCAAGAAGGAAGATTGAGTTTTGTGACAAGGAAATTACTTTAAAAAAAACTAAAGTTGCTTCATCTCAGGTGCCATTTTGGATATTTGGATTAGTTTTGTTTTTTTGGTCGTAGTAGATGACATATTTGTCAAAACTAAGAAAAAAGTGTTGTGTATGCTGCTTCTGATGGCTTATAAGATGTTAGGATGTAAATACTTTGGATTTACTTGGTTTTTGTTGTGTTTTGACCTTGATTGGTTGTGGACGGTGGCTTTATTTGCTCCAGCTGTTTTTCATATTATTTATTTTTTGATAATTTACTGTATTTCAAACATGTTGGGAGTAAATCTGGCTGGTAGAATAGGATGTCTGTGGTTCTGGGTAGAACACAACAAGTATGTTTAGAAAGGTTAATGAAGCTGAAATAACTCTATCCACTCAGCAACAACACATCCTGTGAGCTGTTTTTAGAAATCTCATATATAATATTAAAAAAATTAACACCATCATTCCTCTGGGGATGGCAGATCATTTAGTTGCATTACATAGAAATTGAGCTGACTTGAACAAGGGCCAAAGTTTATCAGTGCAATCACTCAAGTGGATTTTGTCCATGTGCTTGTTAGCAATTACAATGAGATGGCTCACACCCAAGCTCCAGCCTTCCTTTTCCCAGTTGGAGGTGGTATTCAACATGTCAGCTTGAATGCACTGAAATAGCTCACTGGCTCTGGATGCTTGAGTCTCCCCACTGGCAGTACATCAATTCACGCTTGAGCTTTTGTACTTGGGCCTCCCCCTGCTCTGTTTCACAGTCTGCTTCCCATAGTGCAAATCAGTGGAACGAGGCGGAAATGATTTGATTGAGTCTTCTGTAAACAGTCTTTAAATATTAAGTTTTTTTTTCTAACCACTGGTATCATAGAAAAACAGTATGAAAATAGCACTAACATCCCTTTTTTTAATTTTTTTTAGCAAAAACACCTAGTATTTATTAAGGGAATGTATATCAAATGTTGCCTTTGCCAAATTTGACCAGATTTTAGGTCAATATCTGTAAAACTGTCCGAGTTACAGTCATTTTTGTGTTTTTCTAAGTTTAGTTGGCTGGGGCAGCCGTTTTAAATTGGGTTGAAATCCAATCATTACTTTCATTAAATTGGGCCAGTTATGATGTATTTTAAATAGAGAGACTATGAACACACGTAAGCACAGACAGAAACAAAACATGGTTGTACACATTTGCTTTTGATGGCGGCTGATAACAAGAAACGTTATGTGCATCTTTGGCAGTCAGAAAACACAAGTTATGCTTCAAAGTGCCACACAGGCAAAAAAATGTACATCAATATGGAGGCCTGAAACTGACATAATTTAAAAAATAAAAGCATAAATATATAAATGGTCCAATAAATAATGCAAAATCCACATGGATCCTGCTCCTTCATGTCTATTGATCAATAGCAGAGGAGCTGAGGCATGAAGGGCACCTTATTTACATACTGAGGCAAAAATGCACAAATGGATTGGAAATAAAAAGACTTGGAAAAAACAATAAAAAATGTTAGGAGACAAATGCATCTACAAGTAAAAGAAAAAAATAATAATAAAGTTGTTTTTTAAACTATTTGGTCCATTTTATGTCTGTGTGTTTATTTATTTATTTGGCCATTTATATATATTTAACTTTTTTATTATGGCAGCTTTTGTCCTCCATACACTGTCTTCATTGAGATAATTAATTAATTGGGTGATTCTAACTTGTTAAACAACTTTTTCAGCCAATATAATCTCTGATACAAGCTTCACATGCCAAAAAATGAAGGCCAGTTTACTTTTTCTGTTAATAAATAAATAAACTAATTAATTAATAATTTTGTTTAACAGTGTAATTCAACCGTATTAATTCAAATATAATTGCACAATTGTGTCCACCCAAATCTAAATCCCAGCAGAACACAGAAAAGTTGTCATGGTCTGTGTTTTTGCCTTAGTTAATTATTTTATTCCGCTTTCTTTCTTTCTTTCTTTCTTTCTTTCTTTCTTTCTTTCTTTCTTTCTTTCTTTCTTTCTTTCTTTCTTTCTTTCTTTCTTTCTTTCTTTCT
>NW_013952426.1:422713-424248 GCF_001266775.1 Austrofundulus limnaeus | reverse complement strand
CTTTCTTTCTTTCTTTCTTTCTTTCTTTCTTTCTTTCTTTCTTTCTTTCTTTCTAGTTTAGTTGTTTTTTTCAGATCTCCCTGTGTCAGGCCTCTGCTCTTTAGCCATGTCTGTCTTTCTAACACGTTTCCTGTTGTCATTTTGCTCAGGTTTGTTTGTTTGTTGTTTATTTATTTAAGAAGGGACAGTGCATATTATAGAAGATGCCAGAATTAGCCATGGAGGCTATAGTTTTCATCTGTAGTCCCTCAAGGTCCTATGGATATAAATACAATGCATACAAAACAAGTTAGTTTCATTAAAAAAACTAAACTCAAATAAAAATATGACAAAAAAGCATGATTAAAAATAATAAAAAGGTGTCTTCACTCCACTCAGCCTCACTCCATTTGTTCTCTCTGTGTTCATTCACCGGCTGGACGCATATTGTGTGCTTTACGCAATGTCTGGATCCACTTTGTGCCTCCTTGTGTTTCATGTTGTTTTGCCAACTTTTGCCTTTTGTTTTTGTGGTTTTTTTTTAATCTTTGTGTTTTACTCAAGCTCCTCATGTGATCCGAATTCTTGGATCCAGCAAAAAGAGTGTGAATTCTGACAGGTTGTGTTCATCTGGGTGAGACTTTACAACCACCCTGCATTATTTTGACCTATTGTTCAGCTCATGAGAAGGCCTCAGGCATTTTACACATTTGTCTGCTTCAGTCTGTAAGGCTTCACTCCCAGAGAAACCTCTGGGTATTTTCTATATAACATGTGACTTTATACACACATCCAATTTTTGTGGGGGCATTGCTTTTTGTGTGTGTGCAGATGTTTGGTCTTGACACTCCCCAGTGGTGTAAATCTTGTGAAAAGTGTGGCGTGCTATGAATATTTTTACATCTTTCAAGACGAGAACTCAAATGAAATTCTTTTTATACGTTCCACTCAACCAGAGTCAAATCTCATGTTGGTTGAGTTTATCAGACTGTTTTCCATGGAGAAACAGCTGTGTGATGTATTGTGGGCCCTTGGAGACTAAAGTGTGTTCTTTGGATTTTGGCAAGACATTACAGCGTTATGTTCTGATCCTGAGGTGTTATTTTGAACCCTGTTTTAAATTTGTTCAGCTCCTTTGACGGTATAGCAAAACTCCTTCTTTCTCATGTTGATGATTTTTTTTATTGTGRATGCTAATATTAGGTCCCTCTGTTCAGAAAAATAAAACTAATGGCAGTTTATTTTTGTAACAGCAAATGCTCAAACTGAATTTTGTCACATTAAACAGTTTCGTTTTATCACATTTAATGAGTCAGATGAGAACTATTTTCAGACTGTTTCAACTGTCTGTATATCCACCTTTATATAGTATTTTCAGAGATTTCTCAGATACTCCAAGTATTTTAGCCTCTGAAAAACATTATTGCTCCACAGAGGACTCTTTTTTAGACTTTTACTTCTTGTCTCAATGTTTTGATATTTTGTGTGTGTGTGTGTGTGTGTGTGTGTGTGTGTGTGTGTGTGTGTGTGTGTGTGTGTGTGTGTGTGTGTGTGTG
>NW_013952426.1:420730-422533 GCF_001266775.1 Austrofundulus limnaeus | reverse complement strand
TGTGTGTGTGTGTGTGTGTGTGTGTGTGTGTGTGTGTGTGTGTGTGTGTTTTGCTGTGCTTCAAAAGAGCCTCCATTGAAAACCTCTCTCTAGCCATTAAAAGGCAATAGAGAAAGGCCAAAAGAAAGCTGGAAAAGTTTTTTCTGCAAATATTGTGATAATGTCAAAACCTAATTGCTTCATAAGAGATGAAAGTATAGAGGAAAGTTTTCTTCCAGGTGTCCAACTGCCTCCACTTTAACCTACTGTAAGTGTCACAGCATTTAATCAACTGTCCACTTCAGACACAGGCAACTTATGGTCCATGGGCCAAAGCTAGGTCAATAAAACATTAAATATAATTTTTAACACAAGTCCCAAATCTCTGCTTCTATTTTTACACAGGCTTTTCCAGCGCTTTTATTTGATTTTGACTGGCCAGCAGTGGGACTGAACAAAGCTGCAGCTTTTTCCTTTGACTACCAGAGCTTTATAGGATCAACACTCGAACATAATCGTTGATTGTAAATGTTCAAGCCGCTTGGTACTACTAAGTTCTTTGTGTAAAACTTAACTTTTGTCTCCTGTTCTCCTAGTTGTTTCATCTGATCACTCCTTAAAGGAAAACTCACCTGTGGATACTCACCGGTAAAATCCTCACTGCCTGAGTCTCACTCACCCGCTGCTCTGCCTCTCACCATACATTACCACTCACCTGTTGGAAAATGTCTTCCATGCCTTGCTCCTCAACTCACCTGCTCCTTTGTCCCTCTTACCTGCTTCCCACATGTAAAAGCTTCCCTCTTCTTGGGTCCACATGCTCCCTTCTCTTATTTTGGGTAAGCCCAACTACCTTCACTATCATCATTAAAGCTCACCTGCCCCTGCCAGATGTACATAGAGTACTTAAAAAATAACTAAGTAAAAGTAAAAATACCGAAACAGAAAATGACTGAAAAAAATCACTAATGCGAAAAAATACTTTATTGTATTTATTCATGTATTACGATCTTGAGTATAAGATGATCATTATCTTTTGAGCTTAAAAGGCATAAAATATGTAATCATCATAAAGCTATCACTAATTTCAGACAGACCTCGAGATTTTTCAGCATTTTTGGTGTGCCCTCTGATGGGAAAACATCAGTTGGAGACACATTTGTAGGTGTGTTTCGCTGCGGAGGACATGCAGAGGAAGCTTCAGGTTCCACGTCTCATTGAAAACAAACCATTCGCTCCCAGACCAGAGCAGAAGCCTGAAGTTTCTTGATGTATCTTGTCTTGTCTTGTTGTGCCGTGTCGTGTCGAGTCATGTTGTGTGGGAGTGAGGGAGGGAGAATATTTCAGTTGTATAACCCAGACCCCCTACCCTACAACTAACCTCATAGGTATACCTGACCCTAAAACTAACCTAAACTCAATTTATACCTTGGTCCTAAACCTGACCCCCATCCCACCAATGCCATTTAAACCAAATGGGGACTTGGCTTAGGTCCTGTGACGGCCCTGCTGCTTAGTTAATTGCAGCCAGCTGCCGCCTATTTCCTGATTGTGCTTCCTCACAGGTAATCCTTAGGGGGTGTGGCCTGTGCCCTTCTTAAAGCGCACACCTGCAGAGCTGTGTAGGGCAGAGCAGAGCAGAGCTGAATGTGGTGCTGTACTCAGAGCTGCACGCAGAGCTGCACATACAGAGCTGAATGCAGAGCTGAATCCAGAGCTGAGCTGTGTGGAGCTGCAGACTGAGCTGAGGAGAGCTGTGCTGAGCGCTGGTGAGAGACATCCTGCTGACGTGCGGATGCCGAGTCGGGGTTTTTGGAGCTGGAG
>NW_013952426.1:406344-420709 GCF_001266775.1 Austrofundulus limnaeus | reverse complement strand
CTTTTAAGGTTTTAAACTGATTCCACCTTGTCGTGTCTTCCCATATGTTATGGCTCTTGAGCCGGGTCGTAACAGGTCCCCATAGTGATCGCCACATGTGGGTGTTTTGTCTTAAAATGGCAATCATATGTCATAAAATACCCACCCACACACATTCACACACTCTTTATGGATGATTATGGGGGTTAAATTTCTTGTATTATACACGCATGAATACGGCAAGTAAAAGTCATAAAAATGCTCAGAATAATTGGGAAAGGAAAAACACTTTTTCATACACTTTAAGACACGAAGTGTTGAATTTTCTTAACTAAACTGGTTTAACTAAACCGGGTTGAGTAAATTGAGCAATTTACACATTTTCTTTCAAAGAAAACGTAAATTTCTTACTCCACTTTAGTGGAACCACTTGACACAACCTCATTAAGTAAATTCAACACATCATTTTTTAGTGTGCATAAACAACTCTTTTCATGATAAATTTGGTCATATTTAAATATGTATAGACATTGAAATTTAAACTAAAGAAGTAAAAGTATCATTTTTAAGTTTTAAATGTAACAAAATATAAGCAAAAGTTACAATTAAAAATATCATAAAATTACAAATCTTCAAAAGTAAATGTACTTAGTTTCTATACACCTCTGACATCTGCTTTCCATTCCAAGTCGAGACCTGCACTGTTAATGTAAATATGATCACTTTCCTATTTACACTGCCTCCTAAGTCCTCATTCTGCTCTGCATCCCTGTGGTTCATGACTGATTGGGGTCATTGTACGGTGGGTGCACTGCAGACTCACTACAAATAGGTTTTAGGTGGAACAAGTTGTGATAATTTCAACAAGGGTGGTATATTTATTACTTTTGTGCCATACGCTTCAACAAGTAGTGGAGAAGGTCAAAACATAAATGGATATTGTGAAAGAGTTTGAGGTTGGAAATTTGTTTTGCAAACACTTTAGACATGCATTTCTCAAAGAAAAAGCTTGAAAGGTCACAGCAGCTAGTCCAATGACAAGTTCTGCACATACAGATAAAAATCAACTGGAAGAAGTGCACATTTTAAAGGAGTGCATCTAATTCAGCATTTGATGTTCTATATCTGCTCAAAAAAAAGGAAAAAAAATTAAATTCTTGTTAAAGGCCAGATGAAAGAGTACCTTTTACCAAGATCACATCCTTTTAGAGAGGACATCTTGTCAAATAAAGTGCTTCTTTTTATCAGGTGGTGACAGCATAGTGAATACATAACTGAAGGATAAATAAATATATATAGCATATTTAAACTTTTAGACAATTTTAAGAGATAAAGCTAAGGAAGAACAAGGATTTGTCTAAAAGAAAATAAACTATAACTCAGGAAAGTTCACTATTATTGAGGTAAATTTTGATGTGATAGTAGCTGAAAGTCATGCCCAATCTGTTTGTTAAACTTTGCCACACCAGTCAGTTGTCTGTTTATTAGCATATGATCTACTGTGAGCAATTAGATGAATTTTAATGAAACTTTCAGAAAGGAATGACAGGATGCACATCTACAGATTGAGTCATAGGACACCTTTTTATTTCAGAAAGAAAAGGTAAAACAACACATCTGAATACCCCAGCAAATAATGGGGGAGGGGACATATTTAGGATTGTAAGGAATGTGGCTGCCATCTCAAAAGCTGCCATTATTGGATCAAAATATAATAATGACAAAAAGATGTGCTGACTTTTGACAAATCCTGTAAAACTAAAGAAGTTTTGGAATCAACTCAGCTCAATATGCACACATTTCAGTGTTGGCCCCAGCGGGGAGCTAGTGGGTGCTATAGCTCTGGAAAGGTGGAAGATAAAACATCTGAGGTTTGACAGTCTTTGTCTGTTTGGCTGGGGGCAGGAGAGGAGGAGGATGAGCTTGTTCCTGAGCTAAATCTGTTGAAGAATGTGTTCAGTTCATTTGCTCTGTCTAGACTTCCATCTAGCCGACCCTCCTTTTGCTTGAAGCCTGTGATCTTCTTCATCCCTGACCACACTTTCTGATATCCCTCTGCAGTTTACTCTCCAGCTTCCTTCTATAAACCTCCTTGCTGTCTCTGATCTTGACTTTGAGCTGCTTCTGTATACTCCTCAATAACTCCCTGTCTCGCTTCCTAAAGGCTCTTTTTTGTCTTGTTTAACAGTTCCTTTAACTCACTGGTGATCCAGGGTTTGTTATTAGGGAAGCATCTCACTGTTCTGCTGGGTATGGTGTTGTCCACACAGAAGTTTATATAGTCAGTCACACACTCAGTCTTTTTATTTATGTCATCTCCATGTGGCTGGCAAAGAGCAATCCAATTTGTAGCTTCAAAACTACCCTGTAGGGCTTCTTCAGCTTCCTGTGACCACTTTCTTGTAGTCTTTACAGGTTGTCTCTGAACAAGTGGTTTATTTTCTGAGCAGAGATAAACAAGGCTGTGATCTGATTTAACCAGAGGTGGTCGTGCATTGGAGATACCGTATGTTCTGGATGACAAGCACCGTTAATCCACCTACTATCTTTTTCCCACTGTTCTTTAAATCTCTGTCTGCTCATAGTCTGAAAGCCTAGTAGAGGGACGTTGGAGTTGGGGACATGATTCTGCAGCCATGTCTCAATGAAACACATGCATTCCCTATACTCTTGATGAGTCCTTGTCAGGCCTTGAAGTTCATCCAGTTTGTTAACTGACAATCTCACATTACTTATTAGGATTGATGGAAGAGATGGTTTGAACTTCCTTCTTCTCTCTCGCCTCTTTGCTCCTGCTCTGCATCCATGATGCCTCCTTTTCAACTCCTTTGGGATTTGTGGCTTCAGTTGTGGTATTATTTCAGATTTTGCTATATTAATCAGCTGCTCCCTGTTGTTGGTATGGTTACGCATAATAACAAAGAGCAAGTATAAATAAAAAAGTTGACAAAAATCAATCCAGCTACACAGCATTGAAAAAAGGAATGGCCGTCCAAAAAAGGTTACCTTTCTCCAAGAAAGGCAGGAACGAACACCCAAAAAAAATWAAAAATAACTCAATGAAAGTAACAAAGCTACTCCAACGTGCTGCCACTCTGAGTGGTGCAATTTGATATATTTTCCCCATACGTCTAGATTTGGTTGAATGAATTTATAATTTACAATTATCTAAATTGATTATAAAAGGTTAAAGATCATTTCTGACATAGATCCAATTAGCTGATATTCAAATAGTTGCTTTGTTGGCTGTGAGATGTGGCCCTGTTCGGGCACCACTTTTGCTCCTCCATGTTGTCACAGATGTAAAGCAGTGAACGGGATAGGTGGGGCTTATTCTAGTGGTAATAAATAAATTCTTTGACGATACTCTATTCATAAATATGTCACTTTTGTATATGCTTAAATTGAATGTCACTGTCCATTTTATTGGTGACTGTTGCAGGTGTCAGAATTCAGAGTGCACCGCTTGTCCTTGTGCCTATGTGTTGAGCATGGTAGTAACAAAGGATCCTTCATAGCACCCTCAGTTAAATGCTTAGCCCCCTTTTAGCACCCAGAAAAAATCTCTGGAGCCATTTTAGCCAGTTTTTGCCAGCACAAAAATATCTATAATGTGGTCAATCTCATAGTTTTTCAGCTAAATGTGGTCTGGTTGTAATAGAGTATAACTCCAAACACATCCACTGAGTGCTAACAGATTGCGTGATCTCACAACATTGCATGCGATTGTGCAGAATGTCATTCATTAGGTTTGACCAAAGCAGTTAGAACTTCATTCCTTCTCATCATCAAATGATCTTGGTTTAAAACTTTGGCTTAAAAAGCAGCATACACTGTCCATTCCATTATAAAATGGAATCAAGCCTTATGATTTATTTATGTATTATACATTAAAAGTAAACAAGTACAAGTATAATTTGCTTGTTTTTGTCACTTTTGTTTTTTAAACACAATCTGACACTTCCCCTATTTTCTCTCACTTTTATCAGAGCTCTGTTCTGCTTTCTGTATTACGACACATGTGAATCAGTCAATTGTTGTGTTGTAAATATCCTCAGAGATGTGTTCAAATAAAATAAACATTTGCTGACAGTTGGAGTTTCTCATCTGCAGCATCTTTGCACAGTGAAACCCTACAAAAAAGAGACACACTGAGGCAAAAGTGTGGCTAAACAAGCTGAGATCTTAAAGCCCAGCAGGTTAACAATGTGTTGGATGAAACACTCTTGCCTCTCCTCTGTCCATCAAAGCCCCTGTTCTCCAAACCGAACTCATTCAGAGGAGAAAATAGACGGAGCAGTCCGGGAGCCCAGAGGACAAAGTAAACATTGACTATGGGATATACTGTACACTGAGGATAAGGAGGGCATATACAGTACGTACAATTCATAAAAACATAAAAAAGAAGTGAATTTAAAGTTTACTGTCCGAATGAATGTAATTGTTAAATGTATTTTTATTTATTTAGTTTTAATTATTAAATGTATGTTGTTAAAACATACAACCAGATAAAATTTGACAATACCTTAAATTCAGACAGGAGCAGAAATACAATGTCACGTTTGTAGTTATTTGAAGTCTTTTTACATTTCCCTGAATAAATCTTCCAATGGATCATTAAAGCTATATCTAATATATTTTTGGGACACAAAAATATTTAATATGAGTAAAATTATTGCTAAAAGGAACAAAACTACTGCCAAAAATTAATAGTAGCAAAACACTAACAATAAAGGCCAGAAGTAGCTGGTCAATAAAAGCCAACATTAGTGTAATAAGACAAAAACAAAGCAAGTATGCTGAGGTGGATTTCAAAGCAAATGATTATTTTAATGGAACTGAATAGATCTCAATGTATTTTTATTGGTAAATAAAGTTAAATAATTAGAATTAAACAAAATGTTAAATCTAAAAGTTATAGCAATAATGTCCTGAACATTTTGACATGTGAATGATTAAAACAGCACAAAGTATGCAGACGTGCACTTGTATTAGTGGTTCTTTTGGTTGCTCTTTTTTTAGGGGATGCCATGAGTGAACTTGCACGAATGATTTGATTGTTTCCAGATGCCTTTTCTGTGCATGATGTCTGCAGTGAAGTCTCATTGATAATTTATGGACGTTGGCATTGACCATGAGCTCAAATATCAGTGGCACAGTAATTACCGTATTTATTCAAGTATAATACATAAAATTAAATCCATAAAATCATCCATAAAGTTAGGGGGTAGTACTATACTCGAATAAATATTTTTACTTGTGTATTTTAATTGAAATACAGTATCTGCTTTATTCACAAAATGCTGGAAACGAGACTGCTTCGTAAAAAGCAGTTGAAACGAGCTTACCTGACACTCCGTGCTTCAGAGCGAGATAACAGATCCAGGCAGGYGACATGATGTGAAAAAAAGGGGCGGGGGAGCAGTCCTGCACCTCAGTAATGATAGCGAACTAATGACATTAGCGTGTGACTGGGCCGTGCCTCGAACAACAACAAACACATTTTCGTTTGTAATGGCTGCCGTCTACCGGTGTTCTGAAAAAGTTTGTATCCCTGAAAAAAGTTTCCCCACCAGAGGGGGCACTCGCGAGTAGGAAGTAATCTGCTTTCCCCCCACAAGATGGCCCAAATCTCATGTGAAGTCTCTGATTTTTGTGTTGGCGCATCCTGTTGGACTATGTGTAAAATGCCAGAATTCATATGATGCTGCTACAGCTGATATATTTTTGTTGTCAAAATACCTTTTAGTACATATGTTGTTAAAATAAAATGAACAGTCCAATGATCATTTTACTGTTATGCATAAAGACTGCAAAGGCTGAAAAATCTTGAAGTCTGTATGAAATTGGAGGTAGTTTGAGGATTGACTTTTTTTATATTTTTTAAGCTCAAAAAATTGGGGGGAGTCGTATTATGCATGAGATCGTATTATACACGAATAAATATGATACATGTAAAAACAGTATGAAGGAAATGTCAAAGAATAAAAACAAACATGAGAACTACAGTATGAAAGCTGAATCAGAATTGACATAAATAGGAGGTAGTTTTTTCACACTCATTGATAAACACACTAGTAAATATAACAAAATCAATTTTCACCAACACACATCAGACTCTGCAGCTCAGTACAGAAGGCTTTGTTAGGAAAACAGTTTCCTGTCAGCTCTCAGCACACGGTCTTGGCTCCGGCTGATAAGGAAAGTTGTTGTGGGTGACAGCGTGTGGTGAGTTGGGAGGGGCTGATCAAAATAAACTCTGAAAGCCTGCTGAACATGACACAGTCTCATTCTTCACTACGTGAACAAACTGAGTGTGGTGTGGACTTTGCCTGTGTGTGTATCACACTGAAACTGAAAGCTTGTGTGTAAGAGAAAAATAAAAAGCATTTGGCAAACTGGGCTTAGCGTAGCCAGAGTTCTGACAGAAATACAGAACTGAGTTCTGTGCTGAGTAAAGTTACAACTAACTTTACGGGCGTCTGCAGAGTAACCTGTAACACCTCTAGCACTCTGATTTATGCTAAGTTAAGTCACAGCTGTAATATACATACAGTACAAAGAATAATTGCTCATACATTGCCTGAGTGTTTTTGGCTTCTTTACCTTTTCAACAAAAAAATGGTGGTGACAAATTACAAACTGTCAGTAGTGTACTGAACTAAACAAAAACATTCATGGCACTTTAGGAAACATTTGCTGTATTTTGTATTGTGTTTATTTTGTTTATAGAACTGCATTCTTATAAAGTCGACCTACTACTGACATTTTGTGTTTTTCTGATGGAAAACATGACCTTTACATAAACAACCAATAAATTGAATAATTATGTCTGAAAACACAAAAAGGCATTTGCATCATAATCTATACAAGGTAATCATATGAGTTGGACATGTACATATTCTTGCCTAAAATATATTTCTGTACTTATAACTATTTATTGTTAAATAAATAAGTTACCGGCGTGCATTGATTTGATAAAAGCATCTGATGGGCAACATGACATGTTGAAATATAAAAATAGAGTTTATATATGAGCACTCTAATAAATAAATATGAATATTCTGATTTACAAAAGTGTTTTGTTAAAATGTAAAAGTTTTAGTTTATTGATGTAAATATAAAGTTATGTGTGGAATATTGAATATTTTGTAAACCTTTTGGTTTGCTTTTGTTTAGTTTTAAACCAAAATGGCAAATGATCATCCTCTTCATCAGACTGTCATAGAAAAATAGAGCATCTTCAGTCAGAGGCTTCTTCAATTTTGTTGTAATACAGACCACTACAGAAGGTCTTTCCTGCCCACAGCCACCATTTACAATAACTCTTTAGTTAAATGGTTTACTACAACATCGAATTTCCCTCTCGGATCAATAAAGTATTTTTGAATTGAATTGATCTAAATTGATCCTAGATGTGTGTTCAACTACAGAAACATCTAAAATTTCAACATAAAAAATAAAAAAACTATTTCAAATACCAAATGTTTGTCCATTTTCACATTCAACAGTGGTATCACACAGTTTTTCATTTACAAAACCATGTTTGTCTAACCTCCAACTTCATCCTCTTAGTTGTTCGGTACTTTGGACTGCACTCTTCTGGACAGAGGTTTCTGTCGTTGGTCCTGGGATCTGTTGGAGCTACTCTTACAGTTCGGAGAGAGTAACCACTAGCATCACTGAGGCCTTATTGTTCCACAATATCTCTGCTTGTTTTGTCTTCTTTTTCTTGAGATTCTCATGTTCCTACCTCTTGATGTCTTTTGGAATCTGTATATTTACCTGTTGACCGAATATCACCACTCAAAAACCAGATTGTTGGATTTATTTAACCAAGTTACATCCGCAATTTCCAGTAAGTTAAGTTCAGTAAGTGTAAAGCAACATTCACATTTGTTTATAAAGAAAATATGAAAGTTGCTTTGCACCCATATTTTTGTAACTAAAGGCCATTTACTTTTCAAATTCTTCAGAAATGACATGAACCACTAGTCAAAGTGTACGGCTTGTTTTCAAGCTCCAATGATCTTGCCAAGGTTCCATGTTGCTCTGATCTATTTCAGACCAGTCAATAGTTTTCTTATTAATAGACAGGAAAGTCAGCAACTTGTACAACGAAGACCCACTGATAAACTGGTTTAACAGCTAAACAAACTTTGGAGCATGGAGTCTATTTATTAATCTGTCACATAAAACTGCTTCTCCTCTCAGTCACTAAGTCTAATTGTTACTATGATCTTTTTATTTTCCAAAGAGTTTTGATAGTCATCTGAATAAAACTTTTAATGCATCAATATTGTGAACAATTCAACTTTTTTTTTTTACCACAGCAGAAAAATTGTAATAAAATATAGCCTAAATAATTGTCAGTATCTGTCACAACATGCAACTTTGTGTGTTCCAATAGACCAAAGAAGAAATCCATGAAGACAAAATGCTAAAGGGGGGAAAAAAGATTTCCTTCTTCACCCATGTAGGATGAGAAAGCTGAGCTGTCAGCAAGGAGATTTAGGAAAGAGGAGGATAAAGGCGATTCTAAGCTTATTAAAACATGAAGGTGTTGAATAGCCAGATTAGAAGTGCTCCTCCCTAATTTCACAAGCAATGCAGAAAACACTGCTGTCAGTGCAAAACAGATATGCCACAAAACAGTTTTTCAACCTAATCATCATTCAGCAGACCACTTTTTCATTCGCATTATCTTTTTTTCCCCTCCACACCAGTTGGAGGGCAGAGAAAAACTGTCAAGGCATCGTACCTCAGTCCGTCTTTCCGTTTACCCCTTCTCTCTCTCTCTTACATCCTCTCCCTGTCTCACTTCTCTGTTTCAACAAGTCAGACGTCTCTGTAGAAAGTAGCTGTTAGTCTTTTAGTTAACGCTGCATATAACTGGAGGCAAAAGCAGAGAGCCGCTGCTGTGACCAGGACGAATGATTGCAGCAAACTTTTTTCGCAACTTTTCTGTAAAGTCTTGGTGAAAAGACAAGGAAGCTGCAGCTTCCCGATAGTCCAATTAGTCACTGCTGCATATGCTGATAAGCCCCAATCACTTCTACTGTACACCTCTTAAACCTTTAAATGTCCTCAAATCCATTATTGACTTAGTCATGATAGGAAAATGCTTAACAGGCTGAACTGTCATCATTCTTGTGGCACATGATGCGTCAGGATTTTTCTGAGTTATTTCTGCTCTGACGTTTGTTCTTTAGCTGACTCTCATTTGTTCATCTTCACTGTCCCCCGTTGCTCCGTGCTGCTCAGGATGGGGGGTTGGGAGCTGTTGTGAAGTCAAGATTTGATGCTTTTTTTTACCTTTTGCTGGTTTTGTTAGACAAAAACTTTTTTACTAATTAGCATTTTGTATCATACTGAATCTGATTGTGTCAGAATATGAATAGACTTTATTGGATGTAACAGGGTTTTAATCTAAATCTGACTCATTTGGATTTATCCAAATTAAATGTAATATGATATAAATTGGATTTGTTTTATTTTTAATCTTTTCATTTTAACATGGATTTTAGCTTTTTATTTCAGCACATTATTGCGTTTTTCTTTAAGCTTTGACACAAAAAAAAACATTTAAAACCATGTTTTATGAAGGGCTAAATAAAAATTTGATTATAAAACTTGACTTTAGTGATCAGTCAGGCTGGTGAACAGTTTCAAAGGTTTTGCACCATAACTTTCTGAGTTTCCCAACTCTCACAAAATAACCATTAGTGATAAGCACCAGCTCAGGTGTTAAGTAATTTACCAAATTTGAATCAACTAAACTATTGCAAAAATTTAGAGAAGCACATTTTTTAAACAAGAAAGTATGTGAAATGTTGATTGAAAAATTGTTCATTTTTTTAACTGGAGTAAAAAGATTAAGCAGGCATTTCATTTATATTTGAAGTTAGATTCTACTGTACATATATCAGCAGTGTTTAAATATTGTCTGCAAATATGTTTCAACTTTTGTTTTGCGATTCAGCCATTTAATACAGTAAATCCTTTACAGTGATGTTCAATCAACAGGGCTCAAGCTCAGGTTTTTTGATTCATTAATTTACAGCACAAAGTTAAACTTTGGGTTCAAAGATGAAGTTAAGGCCAAATAAACTGCACAAATGTTTGCTCTTCTATCCTCATGGGGACTTTGCATTGATTTCTGTTCATTTCTATGGCATAATCCTGACCCCTCCCCCATACCTAATCTCACCCAAAATCTAACCTAAATTAATTTCACACCTTATTCCTAAACCTAAACATTAACCCACCAGCAATACTTCTCTCAAAGGACAGTTGATCTTCTCCAAGCTGTGTGTACCAGGAGGTGGGGCGGAGTGGTTAGGGGTGTCGTCCTGGAACCGGAAGGTTGCTGGTTCGATCCCCCCGTCCAGCCGTCTCAGTCGTTGTGTCCTTGAGCAAGACACTTCACCCACCTTGCCTACTGATGGTGGTCAGAGGGTCCGGTGGCGCCGGTGCATGGCAGCCTCGCTTCTGTCAGTGTGCCCCAGGGCAGCTGTGGCTACAGTGTGGTTTGCCATCATCACTGTGTGAATGTGAGTGTGAATGGGTGAATGTCTGTTAGTGTAAAGCGCTTTGGGGTCCGGAGGGACTTGAAAAGCGCCCTATAAGTTCAGTACCAGTACCAAATGTCAAAAGTCGCCCCCACCAGGGAGCAAAACCATGTTGACACACAATCTTTTCAAGAATGAAAGAGAAAAAATTATAGCTGCTAAAAGTAGAAAAATGTGAAGGCCCACTCCAGCGCCAATGGCTACTTGTTTCAAGTGTAACGTAGATGGTCCTAAATAGTCCACAACTTGTATGGTACTTTTATAACCTCTCCAAGTTCTGCAAAATGCTTTATATGGTTTGTCTTTCACACATAGACACTATCATGCATTGCTTTTATTTGTATATTTTTGCGCACCATAAACAGCATTTTTTTGTTTTGTTTTGTATTTACTCATTCATCAATTAGGATTTCAGTAGGCAGTGGAGGCACAGTAGCCCAAGGGTAGTACACTGCAGGGATTGGGGATCAAAACCCCAACCCACCAACTGGACAATGACCACCCTGCCCACTGCCACTAAAAGATGAAGCAAGCATGATGAAACCTGAGGGAAGGGAGCTCATCATCTGAAGGTAACAAACGTGTTTTTGTGTGTGTGTGTGTGTGTTATTATTATTCATTGTAAATTGTTTGCTGCACTTCTTCCAGCTGAGCTTCTAAATGTTGCACACTTTTTAATACTTATAAAAACGTTGTTGCTCTCTTTCTTCTAAGCCTTCTTCTAATTGGATGAAATGATGCTCGGCAAACAAATCTGTGACCTGAGGGGTGTTTTTTGTTGGACATATGGTGACGCCAGCTGTTCCTTTGAACCCACGTGTCTGTGGAGGTGCTGCAGTAGGTGAGTGTTATAGTTTATGTCCCAGCTGCTGTAACAGCACAGAAGACTTCCCACAGTCAAACACACCCCTGTCATTGTTAGACTTCACTGCCATCTGGGTTACAGCCTTTATTCTGCTTCCTTTGTTACAGAGCTGTAAAATTTATTTACATTTAATTTGTGCAAATTTGTTGACATTCCTCTGTTTTATGTGCATGAACCATTTTGACTGTTAGTTTGTTTCAAGTTCACCAGCTGTCACCCGTTCATACTAACATGACTTTCCTTCTTCTGTATCCAGATGTTTCCTTCTTTGCATCTGCATGAATGATGTCTGATGTTCTCAGACAGATGTAAGTTGGGGAAAACTTCAAGAGAAAATGTGGTGGAGCATACATCCCACTTTCAAAAATATACCAATTTATATTTTTACTCAGAGTTTCTACTGGGAGCAGCTTGGTAGCAAATTTATTTCTAGAACAATCTCAGCAATGGTAACTAGCTATAGTTTCTATGACAACCCTTATTGAAGGCTGTGGAGCTGGCAGAAATATACATCTTAGTTATAAATCTGTTATGCATGGAATACTTCTCTTTACTAATTATTGAATTTGGCCAAATAATTAGATAAATTAAATGTGGCATTCTACCTTCTCAGTATAGCCTTTTTGTGACAAACGTTTTGGTTAATCCAAAAGGTTTTTTCCTGATTAGCAGGGAGTTTTTCCTCTCCACCGTTTGCTCAGGATGGGAGACTGTGATGAAATGATTCAACATAATCTGCTGGTTTCTTCTTTAGATTGTTCTTTTTTTTTCATGTACAGTGCCCTGAGACAACGTATGTTGTGACTTGGCGCTATATAAATAAACTGAATTGAATTGAACTGAAAAAAGGGGTAGAAAAAACTGGACTTCTATTCTAAAGCAAGAAATATGTTTCCTGTAAATTTCAGCATCGATGATTCCATCTTTTTCCATGTTGACCAAACAGTCCAGAAAATGCAGCTTGTTGTTGTCGGCATCCTCTCTGGTAAACTTGATGATGTTGTAATGTCCACAGAGTGGTGATGTTTCACTAAAGATCCAAAGGCTTCCATTTCCTACATTAGATTAGATTAGATTAGACCTTTTTTGTCATTTTATAGAGCACAATAAAATTACAGTTCAGAACACCCATTCAGAAGAAGACAGAACATAACAAACAGGAGAACAGGTGCCCTGGGACTTGCAGCCACAAACCCTGCACGCAAGGATCATCTTCATGAAGACATCATGAGGAGGTGCAACCCTTAACAGAAAAACTAAAAATCACACAAGGGAAGATGTGGAAAAAATACAAAATATCATATTATATCAACAATGTGACACACTGGCGTTTTTTAAAAAAAAAAAGCTCTGCATAGAGCGCATTTATTAGCCAGAGGAGTAAGTGAGTTTAGGGGGGCGTGTATCTGAAACCATGATTGTTGTAAGCACTTGTGTGGATATCTGAAAAATGAGCCCGAAGAATCGAGTCCCCAAAACCCACGCAGCCATAGTCCAGAATATTGATGGTGACTGTTCATTCTGTGCGGCCCTCAGCTTGTTCCAGGAACCAGATCACAGACAGGTGTGAGAGGGGGTGGAGGTGTGGGGCAGAACCTCAGTCGACATAACCAACCAGGAAGAATTTAGTCCAACAGATCAAGGCCATGTAGGGGAGAGACGGATTCTGTAATCAGTTGTTTTGGGAACAGAAGAGAATGTTCTGTTCAGGCAGACAATAACAATTTTCCATTGGCCTTCATGTCCACTGGTACAACTCAATGTGGCGAATCCAATCCGACAAATAATGTGGACAAATTCCACCTAGTCGAGCCATCAGCTTTCTCCAAGATCAATTCCATCTGGCCAGAAAAGTCCAGGAACCACAGCTGGCCCGTGACCCTCAGCAGAACCGCTTGCAGCCCGAGTCCAGCTCGCTCAAGGCAAAAGTCTGAGTGCTGATAGAACAGCAATCCTTCATACTGGTCAGGCAGCCAGAAAATGAACAGCCACCGACACTGTTTGTAGAACACCAGGAGACCACCAAGCAATCTGTAGAATCCAGTGATCGGAATCCAAATATATGTCCAGAACAGAGAATTACAGAGGTCCCACCTTTGACGTGTCCTCCCATGGAAGAAAAAACTTTGTTCCAAAAATGTATTAAGAGACCAGCTAACCAAATCCATAAAAAAATCCATAATTTCTGGTTTCAGATGAAAATGTAGAGAAGGCTCCAAGCAGCAAAGCAGGGAAGAAAAGGAAGGGCAGGAGAGAAGGTAAAAGTGTCTTACTCCTCCGAGAGCGAAACAAAATAAATAAATAAATAATGTAGAGATGTACTACCATCAGGGGCGGTTCTAGGGGCTGGGCCACAGGGGCATTGGCCCCTGCTGAAATTTGATTGGCCCCCTGAAGTGCCCCTGTTCTGTCACTCATCTGTCCTTTGCCCAAGAACGATAATGCTGGGTGCAGTTCCATGTCCAAACACTAGAGGTGCGAAATGAGACCAATAGAAAGGTCCAGCATGAATTAAAGAGTAACTTACCCCAAAATTAACTTTTTTAGCTGATAAACTGTCTAGACTGTGTCTAAAATGTTATATAGTACTGTTTCTGTGCTAATTTTGATGTTTTTGTGAGTATTTGTTCAAATCTGTAACATTTGGTCTAAAAACGTGTTTTTGCTGCTCATATGGGTGGAGCAGTGGTACTGYAGGCTAATTTACATATTGGTTAACGGCTCTCCACGGTGACGTGTCTTCTCCACGGTTTCGTCACAGCGGCTGTGTTCTGGTTTAAAAGCCTCTCTCTAAGACACGCCCCTGCAGCAGTCAGAGGGTGGAACAGTTAGCAAGCTTAGCATGATCATCTGTTGACCTTCAGCCTTGGGCGGGGAGAGCTGACTGCTGCCCTTCTACCCCCCCCCCCACACACACACACACACACACACACACACACACACACACACA
>NW_013952426.1:403546-406200 GCF_001266775.1 Austrofundulus limnaeus | reverse complement strand
GTGTGTGTGTGTGTGTGTGTGTGTGTGTGTGTGTGTGTGTGGTGCTGGGGGTAGGAGGGGGCACTTTATTAACCTATAGTTTGAACTTTATTATTTTGAGCTGAATCAGTTTGAGCCTTATTTATTGCAACTCTCAGCATTCAGTACATCTGTCTTTTTTTTCCATGCTGCAAAGGATCTATATTTGTCGTGTGGAGAAAAAACAGGAATTCCTTTTAGTTGTGCTTCAGCTTTATAATCACATGGAGGTGAGAAGGGATAATGTTTTTGACTGAACCTGCGTTTATTCACTTGTCTGCAGCATTAACAATATTTCGCAAGAATCAGTGAAGAAATCCGAAAAAACACTTTTAGAAAGTAATCACTAGATGAACATCTACAACTGGTCAAGCCCATTCAAGATGGCTGCCACAGCTAAGCACCTTTAGCAAAAATAAATTTTGTTACAATGCAATTTAAAAACATTATTGTGATAAAATTCCCCAACACAAACCAGTGAGATCTATTGGAGTGATTTTTTTAATTTGTTAGCAAAATATTTCATGAGTCACTGGGCAATTTTTTGTAAAATTCCTAGAAGTTATTATTTCTGCAATTCTTTTAGAACCCGAAGATGGCCACCGCAGCTAACAGACATTAGCAAACCAAAACTGTCTGTCAAAAAAGCTTCAGTTTTTTGAACAAGATGAGAATAAAATCAGTTATTTGGTTTGTTTAAAAGTTATTTTGTCCAGCTCTTTTTGTCATTCATACTGTACTTAAGCAAACGCAGCAGGTAGCAAATTAAAAAAATCTGTTTTTGCCTTTTGGCTAACTAAAAGACTGCATTTATAATATTTAATCAGTGCAAGAACTGTGTCTTTGGCACACAGTAACAGTGTTTGGTAAGTGTAATTAGTTTGATTATGATTTATTGTTCTTAAACTTACACTAAAATATATTTAGTTTAAAAAGAAACCCCTGACATGTATAAATTGATTTATGGATGTAGTCCCCTGCTACTGTTACTTGACTGCTCTTATTATAGGATGGCAAGTACAGCAGTGCCAAGTACCAAGAAAAGTTTACCAAAAGACACCTCTGTATCATCAAGCTGCGTGTGTGCTGGGTTATCGATCATTCCCAGGCTTTGTGGAAAGTGGAAAGAGGAGGAAGTGGTGATATCAAGCTGTGTTGTCCCAAAGGCAAAGAGAGCAGGTGTGGAAGGGGGAAAAAAGTCTAAAAGCAGAAATCTGATACAGAATAGTGAAAAACAAAAGGCTAACTGTTAAAACCAGCAAATGTCAAAACTGTAAATTCACAGGAAAATCTCAGTAAACAGCCAGTTGTTTAGACAAAGCTTTTAATTTTAGTTCATTCAAATTTAATCGCAGCAACACATCTTGTGTTTACAGCTTGGAAACGCTCCTTTGAGGAAAATAAAATCCTTTTGGATTTTATAGTACTGGTGGGAATTGTCAGTGCTAATTAAACCCAAAGAGCAAATTAAAATACTGGTGAGACAAGCAGAACTGCTGAAATCTGAAAAGGGCACACACGTCCCCCAACATAATAACAGCAATTTTTTTTCTAACTTTAGGTCATTTTTGCCGTAAGAGTTTCTTCCTATGACATGAAACGTTGTGAAGTTTCCCACAGAAAATCTAGAAAAACTGCTGGAGTTAGCATGTTTCAAGGCCCTTTTCAAAAGTTTTGAAGCTCTCGCTGAAGTTTGGAAAAGTGTGAGTTTGCAGTTAAAATCCGACTGGTACATTCTGCTCATGGTCACAATCTCTGCTGCTGGTGAAAATTCTCAGTCTCAGGTTGTAGAAAATGTCTGGAAAAATCTTTAACTAGATAGTGACCTTAGCAACAGGTCAGATCTCACTTTGGACCATGATCTTTACCCTGCTGGACCTCCATCTTTCCACAACTTACTTCAAGTTCAATGACTGAGTCATTGGGATTATTGTGGCAGATCTAGATTTTTCTGAGTAAGGGGCCACAGTAGTCATAGAGGGGACAAGTATTTCTTCAGCATCCTTGCACACAAATCCCTGGTTTTGGTAAGGTGTACATATTTAACCAATCGCATGCTTAAACACTTGTAATGTAATGTAATTTTAAAAAAGCTTGCAAAGTCCCCTTTCCAATTTTACATGCATTTTTACAGTACATAGATAAAATACTCTCAAACACACAGCAATGTGAGCGCCATCATTTGTGAGTTGAAAGATCTTTTCTGCAGAATTGTTCAATTCAAAAAAAGAAGAAGACTTAAAGTGTATCTTACCCCCCTGTGAAAAGATAACTCCGCCCCAAGGCGAAATTTGAAAAAAAAAAATGCATCAAAGTGGGTAGGGGAGGGGGTGTGGGTAGTGGAGGGGGGTTAGAGAGCGGAGGTGTGGCCAGGACGAGAGAACGCGACAGGCAGCTAGCATTAGCATAATTGATGCTACATGGAGAGTGACCACAGTATCGCAGATAGTTACATCTCTAAACGGTCTGAGGTGGAGGATTTTTCACCCCCCTCCTCACCAGAGGCAGAAAGAGACTTGATCAAGTCAGCTCAGTCTGGGACTGACTCATGTTGGCTCCGTTGATCAGGACCTGGAGCTCCAGCAGCCTCGGCTGAGCTGTCCGCCTCACACCACACCAGCCTCGGACAGAGGAGG
>NW_013952426.1:397949-403346 GCF_001266775.1 Austrofundulus limnaeus | reverse complement strand
GTTATTCCCTATGTTGTGGGACAGTTTTTTTTGGCACACACACCTACTTGTAGGGACCTAATGTTACTTATGGGGACCTGACTCTAGTCCCCATGAGGGGAAATGCCGTTGGTGGGTCAGGGGTTGGGTTTAGGACCAAAATGTGAATTGAGTTTTGGTTAGTTTTACAGTCAGGTCGGCTTTCACAGTTTCACTTGTCCATCTCTTTCCTTGTTTTCTCTTAACTACTTTGTCATTTCAAAACAAATGTATGACAGGAAGTGGGTTTTTGGCAGGAATTCTTAACAAAGCAACTCTGACATATCTTTGTGTTAGCGGGAGAACAGAGTGTTTTTGAAGTGATGGGCAGTGCATAGAATCAGTATAGATTATATCATAGAGTAAATTTGATTCAGATTTCAGTCACACGCTTCCAAGTGTTTGCGCCAGAAAGTGCCTTAAGAACCAGCAGTCCTGCATGAATGTGTGTGACAAATATTGGTGAAGAATGATATAAAAGTTCACTTACCATATAAATCATGAAACAACTATGATTATTCTGCAAATCATGGGGGCTGACTAGTTGCTAACAATGAGGGGCAACAAAAGCCAGGGAATCCTTCATGAGAATGTTTTTATTACAGAACAACTTATAAAAATTTAAACAAAAACTGGTATATTCACTTGCTTTTTTCATGCCATGAAATAGCTGCACCAGCTACGTTAATCTTATTGTTCTGCCTGCCGCACAAGAAGCACAAGGTTACAATTTAAACACTTTAAAAGCTTTTATGGCACAACTTTAACAGATTTGTTGCACATAATGTTTTGCAGCAAATACAACATAAGCAGTGCACACACACACACACACACACACACACACACACACACACACACACACACACACACACACACACACACACACACACACACACACACATACATACATACAGAACTAAGCAGCACTTTTTTTCTGTTTGCAGCTCAGGTTTCTGAATAATCAGAGAAAATTCAGGATAAGAATTATTCCTATCTTTTTCCTCTTTGCAAACAGATGAGTGCAGGCTTAGTATGAAGGCTATGTTGTGTCTCTGCTTCTCATTCATCCAAATTTCTGGTACTCCATATGACTTTCAAGACAGACCTTGTGAGGACTGAGTTTTAGGTAAACATTGTCTCTTGAATGCATTCCTCTAGCCCTTCAATAAAATGTTAAAGTCAGTTTCAGAAAAGATATGTACAGTCTGTTTACAGTTTTGTGTTAGAATAAAAGCTACACTAGTGTGGCTGCAGTAATATTCCTAATAAATATACAGATTGTGCTACCATGAAAAATTACCCCTGTAGGACGGCATCAAGAAAGATGGATCCTGCGGTGCAAGGTGAAACAGATCATACGACCTTCCAAAAGTTGTACGCTTTGCTGACCGTACAAATTCACTCACTCACTCATTTTCTGAACTGGTTTCATCCTGTTCAGGGTTGCAGCAGGAATGGCAGCAGTCAAAAGGGTGAGAAGCAGACTGACCCCTGGAGAGGTCACCACTCCGTCACATGGCAGCACAGAGCCACGAGACGGACAACTAGCCCCACTCACACAGCTTGTTAACATGAGGAGATGTCACCGGAGCTATGTGACATCAGACGACACATAAATGGCTCTAACTTAGTGAGTTTTACAGATATTTAAATAATTTTCGAGATAGTAGCTAATAGTCATGCTCAGAGCAGAACCATCGTGTGAGATCCCACATTTTAAAACTTTGGCATAAAATGTGGTGGGTGATATTTTATTCAAGGCTTAAAATTATGTTTTAAATCCTTCTTTTTTACATTTAAATCATTCAGTTGGGGTCTAGATAAAGTGAAACTGCAATACTTTGGTCTGAATTCATTCTTGTTTTGACTTTACAAGCCCCTCTTTCACCCCTTTTCTGAGGTGAGTCTCAAAGCAGTTCGGTTTGAGGCTGTCTCTTTAAATCCAAATGAGGCGCTTTACACCCCATCCCCACTTCAGCTGCAGGACTGATCAACTCCAGTTCGGTAGAGGGGTTTACTTTGATCTAGTGATGCAGAAACGTTTTATTTACAAATGAATTAAAAGATGTGAAGAAAGGAAGACTTGTCCATCCAGCCTTACATGTTGGAGCCAGAGTCCGACCCAGAAATAGAGGAGAATGAAAACAACAAAACTGTAGTTAATTCCAGACCTTATATGGCAGTTTCAATGCAAATCATTTGAATTGAAAATAGAGAAAATTGAATAGGATAAAAGTATGAACCTAACCGATTATAAAGATTTCTACGCAGCACCAGAAAAGACTTAATTTGTTTTTTTCTGCACTCCTAGAGTCTCCAAGTACACAACAAAATGCATTTAAAGGATAAAAATGGATTTTTCATGATATATATACCTTTTAAATTTGTTTTCATGTTTTGTTCATTTAAAAGGCATGTTTGTGATTTTGGATAATATTAATCTATGAAGAATGCTCAGTGTTCAAAACACCAGTACAAGTGCCAGGTACCACCCAGACAAGTGAAACAAACAAAAACTGTCAGCTTTCAAAACACATCCGTCAAGTGAAACTCACAGGTAAAACGGTCCCTGGAGTATTTTGGACTAGAACGTGTTTACTCACTTTATTGCAGGTGGAAACCAGTGTGTGTGAAACGTCTTAAATCAAATGGTAAGAACCACAAACAGCTGTACAGGTGAACAACTGTCTTCTTGTTTAATTTCGTAAATCTTGAGCAAACATACTAGAGTGTGAAAACTGTGAAGTAGCCTGTTTTTATTCATGTTTGTTTATTATTATTTTAAAAAATGACAGGTTGTTTTGAGAGGAAAACTGTTTCAAGTGGTGGCATGGCTTCACATAGAGCTCCGTTTTGGTTGTGACATTTTTTTCTCAAAATAAATTTTCAGATATATTTTTTTACTTAATAAAAACAGTACTTGCCTGCAGTCATGAACTTGACACCCTAATAAAACATTTTAAGGCACTAAATGTTATATTCTGGCAGTAATGAGTTTTCAGGTTACAAATTAATTACCTGTGCAGTTCCTAAAAGCAGGTTTGCCAACAGACTCACCTTGAACTCAGAAACCCTTCTTGTAAGCCACATGATGTTCTGAGAAAACTGCAAAACATTTTTCCCAACGTTTTAAACTATTATGCAACTAAAAATTTAAATTATGTGTCAATTTTATACTCATCTAAGAAAGTTTCTTACATCAGAAGAAATAGAGTCCACGTTTGTAGGAAATGATTGATGACTTTGGCTGCTTAATACTTTGCAAAAGAAAAAAAAAACAGTTTGCCCCAGATCCACAAAACGTG
This sequence comes from Austrofundulus limnaeus, assembly GCF_001266775.1. Taxonomy (NCBI): domain Eukaryota; kingdom Metazoa; phylum Chordata; class Actinopteri; order Cyprinodontiformes; family Rivulidae; genus Austrofundulus; species Austrofundulus limnaeus. The sequence goes on along the minus strand of NW_013952426.1, from coordinate 400,023 downwards.
CAGCATGTATACGTGTCAGGGGTCCTAAAAACTATAAATTGAACTCATTGTAAACTATGAAGTGAAAGGTTATCCTGAACTGTATAAAATGATGAAGACTGAAAGAGTTTGCTCCTGTAGTTTAAAATGTAAACTGATATTTAAAGGGGGGTATTGTGCAAAATCTATTTTTTGAGCTTTATTTCATGTCATTTCTTCAAAAACATACACATACATCAATCTGCTGCTAAACCTTGAAGAAAACAGAAAAAATGACTCAGACAGCTGTTGAGTATAGATATCTGTGATTAGTCAGATATTGATATATTTATGAGCCATTATATCAAAATTGAAAAATTCTTGGTTGCTCCATTGATGTCAACAGACAAACGCCAGAAGTAGTAGATTTTTAACAAAGGACACAGTTTTAACCATCAAAAAGAGAAAAATTTGTTCCTTATGCCGTGATTTTTTTTACCAGCTTTCATGTCTTGGCTATGAGTACCTTTAAGCTCATGCATGGAACTGTAGCTGAACTACAGAGCTCCTTCAGTGACAGACTGCTGCATCCTAAATGCACAAAAGAACGTAACCACAGGCCATTTCTCCCATCAGCTGTTAGACTTTACAACCATCACTGCTCGCAATTATCATAAGCATACATGTTTGTGTTTGCACATCAAATAACTCTACCTCGAAATAATTTAACATATAATAACCAATAATAATAATAATTGTTCACTGTTTTTTTTCCTGTACTGGACTTGGTGACTGAGACTGAAACAATTTGCACAAACCCGAGTTCGACTCAATTTGCACACACTGAGTTTAACTCAACACATTTTAACACAAGTCTGTCATGACTGTAATTTCCTGTAACTGTATATCTTTCTGCACAGTAGCTGCTTCAATTTTTATCTAATTTCTCATTGATGGTCTGGCACAGTAATTATTATGCTTATTCTGTTTTTGCTATAATTGATATTGTCACATAGTTGTGTATTGATATGTGTACCTGCTGCTGCTGCTGCTACATCTGAATTTCCCCGCGCGGGACAATAAAGGCTGTTTCTATTCTATTCTATCAAAGGAAAATCAAACAAAAGCAGTTCTGAACAAATCATTTTGTCATCAGCTGGCTAATGAAGTGCTGATCATACTGAATCCATCGTCCTGATTGGGTAAGACTGGTAACCCATGCTTTCTCAAAATCTATGCTTTACTGGAAACTTGTGTTCAATAAATGTTTTTTTTATTCCAAAAAGTCAAAGTTAAGTCAGAGTGAAAAATCCACAGAGTGCACTTTGTTGAAAAATCTGCAATTTTAGCAAATCATTTTCTTCTTTCTTTTTATTACATATGGCATGATTGTGTATTTTTCATTCAAATGAGTTCTGTGCTTCTGACTTTTTTTTCCCGACAGATATTTTATTCTAATCCAGATCACACATATCAGTTGGTGCAACTCTCTTTTATATCAGCTTTCATTGATATGTAACCTAATCTTCCCCAGCCCCACGTGCCTCCTGACATTCTGAAGATGATTCTTGGGTCGTGTGTAAAACCTTTACACTGATCACACATTTTAATACATCTTGGTTCTGGATTACATCAGTGAGCGATAATGCCTCATATATGATTACTTGGAAAGCTGTAGACAGCAGGAGAAGCGTTTCCCACTGTTCTCACAGGGGTATTACCTGAGATGAGTTACATTTTCAAGTGAAGAGCCTCCCCTGTGTTTCCACTCTCGCAGCTTGTAGACACTCAGGGGATGCTGCACTTCTAGTCTTTTCAGTTTGGTCAAGTTATTGCAAAGATTATCAAAGGTGCCATTCTTTATGATGACTTTTTCACAGCTTTTGTAACGTTCGTTTTCTCAAAAAAAAAAAAGTGTGTGCACTGAGAGTTCTCCAAGTTCTACTTTGATTTATTAGTGATAAGTTCTTTAATTTTTTTTTTTTACTAAAACTTTATGAATCTTTTTAGGCAAAATATTAACTTTATCATAGCAGTCAACAGGTGAGAGGCAGAGAATAATTTGAACACTTCACCTGCCCATCACAAAACCAACACACACACACACACACACACA
>NW_013952426.1:394950-397517 GCF_001266775.1 Austrofundulus limnaeus | reverse complement strand
CAACTTCCAGTTTCTGTCTGTGAGGCTGACACTCTGTCTACTTTTAAGATTAGACTGAAGACTTTCATTTTTGATAAATCATATAGTTAGACTTTAGTTTCCTGAGTTATTCCTTAGTTATTAGAGTTAATTAGTTATGCTGCTATAGGCTTAGACTGCAGGAGGACGAACTGACCACTTTTCCTCACTCTGCTATTATCTTTAGTCTCTCTTCTCTACATGTTCGTTATAATTACTTCTATCAACAACATGTGTTTTCTTTGTCTCTCTTCCAGAGGACAATACACTTGGACCAGTCCTGTGTTTGACTGTGTCGCTTTCCTGTGCCCCAAACCAGCTGGTCAAGGCAGATGGCCTCCTGTCCTGAGCCTGGTTCTGCTGAAGGTTTTTTCCTGTTAAGGGGAAGTTTTTTTTCTCCACTGCTGCCGGTGTGCTGCTCAGGATGGGAGACTGTGATGAAGCAAAGATTCTGCGCAGTCTGCTGGCTTCTATAGATTTATTTATTTTTTATTTTTTTGGGTGTGTACAGTGACCTGAGACAACAGTTGTTATGACTCTGTGACTCTGTAAACTGAATTGAATTGAATATACTGTATATCTATATATATTTTTCTCCCATAAGTTTTTATTTCCATGTGTTGCTTTTCACAGTTCTCTCTCTCCTGTTTTTTAATTTACCTTACACATTTCTGCCTTATTATGCAAATAAGGTGGGTGGGCCTTCTCGAGTCAGCTCCTCTACTATTGGTCAACAGACAAAAAGAAGCAGGATCCATGTGCGGATCGATTGTGCATGCTTGTGCTGCTTCGGTTTAGCCTCAAGTTTAAAGTTTAGTTTAAAGCAAAGGCACAGGTAAGTATTTTCCTCCTTGCCTTTGTTGCCTCATGTCCTGTTTGCATTCTGGATCCAAACGCCCAGAAACCGTGACACCTGTTGTATTTTAAATGTTGGAAATATTTGAGCCAAGCTTGTTTTTAACAATCGGGAGAAACACACAAAAACGGTTGCTGTAAAGGCTCTGTTATAGTCGCACTTTGGGTTGTTGCGGAAGCTCTGCGGAGTGCGCTCGCTCCTGAGCCGTGCACTGTGTGAAAACATAGTTGACGTTCATGTTATCGCCTTTCTTCCGTCGTCGACAGATGGCAGTACGGCGCCAAACCAGTGGAAAAGTAGTACGAGAGAGTGTAGAACAAGGAATGCTTGACGTCAAACATAACAAAGTAACCAAATTTACCTCTTTCGCCATACAATTTAACATAATACAGCAGCACTAACAATAACTAATATAATATCTTTTTCTTTGTGCTTCACGAACTGAGAGAGCCACACTGGTTTGCTTCCTCCAGGATCATGGCTTTCACAAACCAGTTGCAAATATTTTTCCATGTCTTCCGGCATAAACTCATCTTTCTTTGCAGTTGCTGCAATTTCCTTCCATAAGTTTTGTGCCATCTGGTTGTCTTTATGATGTCTCATGGAGGGATCATACAGATGCCGGTCCATTCGGACCTGTTCAGCAAGAGCACCTTTGTGACAAGTGGCGCGCAGCCTTTGCGGAGGTTCAAAATTTCGGAGGTGCACAACCACGCGCCAGGACACAAGGCGGGGCCAATGCACGGGGCGGGGACTTTTGATGCAAGCCCCCTCGCGCCCTGTGCGTCGCGTCAACTATAACCTAGGCTTAATGGTTACACTAAACACAAAAATGTTATATAAAATGGTAGATCAGTTTGATCACGTTGCCTTTGTTTTACTAAAGTGGTACAATCCTGTAGAATCAATGTACAAGTTTTTTTGTACTTCTCAGTCAGACTCATGACGAGGTGTAACATTGGCTCCTTAGTATAAAATTAATGACTCTTCGCAGCAGGAATGCTGCTAAATGAAAGTGTTCAATGTCTCACAGTAATTCAGACAGTTTTTTTCTCCCTCTTTCAAACATATTATTTTATATACAGATATTTCTTGTAAAAAATCTCTTGTGATGAAGTTTTATGTTTTGAGGTAAAAGGGAATCAGGTTTGTAATATACAATGTTGGGTTTTATTTAATTTGTACTAATTCCTTTGTTCACAAACCTGAATGTTATTTCCATTTTTTTTTATTTTAACAGAAATTTCAAATTTTCAATTCAGTCAGAAACAGAATAATTCCTTTTGTGCTCCTATCAGCTTATCAGAGAAGTACATAAATCTGAATTAGCCTAAAAAGCTCTGAACTCTGCATGCATATACAGCGGGTAAAATAAGTATTGAACACGTCAACATTTTTCTCAGTAAATATATTACTACAGTTGCTAAACACATGACATTTTCAACAGATGTCGGTAACAACCCAAGTGATCCATACATACAAAGAAATCAAACCATAAATGTCCAGAAATGAAGTTATTTGTAATAATGTGGAATGGCACAGGGAATAAGTTCTGACGTAGCGAACATTGAAGCAGGCAGTATGCACGGGATTTCATTCCGGTGGAGTTCAATGCAAGAAAAGAGTCAGTCATCACCCAACGTTCTTCATCCACAAACTGGTCCCGGATTAAGCTCCTAAGTTTTCATCAGTC
>NW_013952426.1:382158-393876 GCF_001266775.1 Austrofundulus limnaeus | reverse complement strand
TCTGGTGAAAATTTCATGTCATTAGCACCTCTAGTAATTTATTTACTGAGAAAAATGGTGACATGTTCAATACTTATTTTACCCGCTGTAAATACTTTTGCACAGAACTTCAATTACCTTTGACAAGGTATTGGCTGTAACCTGATATTTACAGTATTACACAGAAGAAAGGTGTATTTATCTTGTAATCCAACTCCAAACAAGACAGATAACTCCAAGCTCCCGTCATTCTGTGCCGTAATATAAAAGCATATTATTTCAGAACGCATATGAAAGACGTGACGGCGGAGAACAGAACACCTCGTCCCTGCACCGTGGAAATATTATTAAAGAGGTGAGGAGGTGAAACACACTGAGTGAGCCGATGAGAGAAACAGCAAAATGGAGAAATGAGGAAGATAAACATGGACAGAAACGTTTTGAATGTGTTTGTGTAATTATTTTGATCTGTGTGTTTCAGAGCCAGTCTAAAGGATATTAGTCCTTTTGTCAGGGCTCATATGGTTCTCAGCAGCAGAAATTCCTACTTACACTCATTCAGCTCTGGCCTTGGTCTTTGCACCTCAGCTTCTACCATTACTCAAATTGGTTTGTTCTGCACAATGTTATCAAGGAATTTTACATTGCAAACTTCTCTTTTCTGATAAAGCTGCAACTTTGAGACATTCTGCTTCATGCTCCGTATGGATGCAGTTCAGAAAGTGTTGGTTTTTTCTCATCCTCCTTATCTCAGCGGAGAAGAAGACAGTCAAAGCTGGCATTCTTTATTGTTGATGATATTCAATCTGAGTAAACAAGATGGTTTCTCATTGGTATTTTTGACAAAGTGTTGTATTTTTGTAAGGTGAGTTTTGTTCACTGCAAACAAAGATTGTATTCCTTCCACTGTTTCACCAAATATGAAGTGAAAACATTGTGGCCACTCTGAGGCAGTTAAATGTAACTCTGTAAACTGAAGAGCAAATCTTTTGTAAAACTTTGAGAGTAAAGCTCTTTCATGGGCTGCTCTCATTAATGCATAGAGTTTGGGACATGCTGAGCATGGCTTTATATACTAGATTTACTGTGCATATTTCCCTCATTGAAGGAATTCATATCTCTTTAATACCAGAGTGTTGAAAAACCCGGGCAGCTGCTGAGATGTGGTTAGTGGAGTCCGGTGGTATGATCCCGTTCAWTCTATCTCAGTATTCTGTCCTTGAGCAAAACACTTCACATGCCTACTGATGGTGCTCAGAGGGTCCGGTGGCACCGGTGCATGTAAGCTCCCCCTCTGTCAGTGTGCCTCAGGGCAGCTGTGGCTACAATTTAGCTTACCACTATCAGTGTGTGAATATGTGAATGATTGAAGTGTAAATCGTTTTGGAGTCCGTAGGGATTCGCTTAAGTGCTGTATGCATTTTATCATAAAACTATATTGTATTAAAACATGGTTATAGTTTTGGTCAAACTTTATAAATTATGGTTAACATTTTTATTCTTTCTGTAAAATTTTTAGGAAGGTGACATATTTACAAGTTTGTCGCAGGGTTTCTATCCTGTGTCTCAGATTCTTAACAAAACTTTTGATCTTTCACAATAAAAAATGTTAGTTTTGAAGTAATAATTTCACCAAAAAATCCCTATATAGTACATGAAAGCTATATAGATTACTGTTCGTGGTTTACGTCATGGTGAGTGTTTTTGTATGGTTTAGTTTCGTTTACTTGTGCTTTCCCTTGTGCGACATCACTTTATTTCTCCACAGTCTCTGCTTTGCTCAGTCACTGGGGCACGCCCACTTCTACTTGTTCCTGATCTGCCTTATCTCAGGTGTTTCCACTTCCTTATTAGCCCAGACCTTTAGATTCAGTCTGTTCTTTTCAGTCAGCAGCAGTGCATTATTGATTGTTATGCTACAGACCAGTCGTTTTTTTACTCCTCATGATTCCTCAGGATCTTGCAGTTTTTTGTTGTTGTTTTTACATTTGAGTTTATTTTTAGCTCCTCCTGTGAGTCTGCATTCTTGGGTCCAAACCTCTTGCTAACTTGACCACTTCATGACACGTTGTTGTTACACTATAGTTTTAAATTTTCTTCCAGAAAGGGAGCTTTAAGTAAACGTTCTTTGCGTGTGTCTTCCAGAGATAGGTCCTCTCAGAAAATTTTAGTTATGGTGTTTGTACAAAAATACAATCATTTTGGTTTTAGATCCTATTAGCAAACTCTTAGAAGTGTGTTCACACACACACCTGTCTACACAAGCCCCTAACTGTTTGACACTACAGGGTATGTGTATGAGTATTTTTGGACTGTGAGGTGAAAATGACAATTTACACTTTGCGTGTTACTGCAGAAGCACAGAGACGTAGGTGGGATGAGAGCAAATAAAACATCATGGAGATAACTTGAAGGTTTACACAGAGCTCTATGACAGACAGAAATTTTACAAAATCATTTCAGGTATATCTGAAAAAAGTGAGTAGGTCCTCTGGACAGGTTCTTTGATGAAAATGTTTTGTTTGTTCTCCGATGCTTCTTCATTCTGAGGAGTTTCAGGTAAACTCAGCATTATAAGCACTGCCTGCACATGGTGGACAAACAAGTTAAATGATGACAATCAAAACTGTTTGTTTTCATGCAAAAGAGGACCATCAGCCTAACTACTGTTAGTGTCCTGATTATCACCTATTGTTACCAGAGGGCTAAGTCATACTTGCAATAACAGCATAGTAAGAGGGGGACAACTGGACACAGAAGCCTCCGCCATTGTTTACTGACACGTGGTTTTTCTTCACAAAAATGTCTTCTTATACTACTCCTTCAAACCAGTGTTTCCCTCTATCAAGGATGAGAACATCTTCATCCCTGAAAGAGTGACCACTGCCCTGTAGATGAGTGTAAACTGCAGAGTCCTGACCTTATGATTTGCTCTTCTGTGTTGTGCCATCCTTTTGAACAGTGGTTGCTTTGTTTCCCCAATGTATAACTGGTCACAGTCCTCATGCCATTCCTCATGGCACTTTTGGTCTGCTTGGAACTGGATCTTTGGATGAACCAATCTGCCGTAATGTGTTTTTGGGTGCGATAGCCACAGGGACGTCATGTTTACAGAATAAATGTCTCAGTTTCTCTGAAACAAACATAGGGAATGACCACTGGTCTGTGAGTTTCCTTTTCACCTGGTGGCTGACTGGAGTCCTGTTTGGGTTTCTTGTCTGCTTTGAGAAAAGTCCAGCTGAGATAACCACACTGCTCCAAGGCCTGTCTTGTGTGTGATTTCTACTTGTCCCTGGCTCCTGGGTTTGTGGGGACTCTGTGATTCGGAGGCCTGATAACCCATAACCTGTGCTCAAGTGGGTGATGAGGGTTTAACTGCAAATACTGGTCTGTGAGGGTGGGTTTGCACTACACATCAGTTTCCAACCATTTTTCATCTGAGAGTCCTGGAAAGCCAACCTGTCTTTTTGTGCATCCTCTCATGTGAACTTTATCTGCAGATTTGATGTGATCAGTGAAATGTTTGACTACCTGAGATTTAATTTTAACCCAGGTGTCATCAACATACCTGAACTAATGGCTTGGTGGCATTTCTGAATAAGACCTCAAAGTATCAGGCATGCATCACAACATTTCGGGTTTAACAGGACTCAGGAAAATGGAAGTTGGCTGATATTGTAAATGCTAATTCAGCTCTAAAATCTTGTTCTCCTGTGGGATTTTTTTTCTGTACGTTTTTGCAATCTTCTGCATACATTTTTTAACTGCTGCATGTTTTGAGATTTGACTTTTGTTTTTTGTAACTTTTATACTTAAAATATCCTCTATAATTACAAATATTTCCCCATATAATTATACTGAAATATCTTCAGTTCATTCAAAAACACTTTCTGTGAAATCTGCTTCAGTCTACTCTGTCTTTTTATGCTACTTTTAGCTTTTTCGCCTTTTGCTGATTTTCACGTTGGCTGAGTAACAATGGAAATCAATGCAGAACAGGACAAGCTGAACTTGGTGCATCCCCTTGTGTTGTGTTTGATTTGCAGTCAGAAAATCTGCAGCTGTGTTAAAAAAAAAACAAGAAAGGATTATTCATTACATCCCACCACGTGAAAGAGGAAGAGCGCAGAGATGCTACACTGATGAGTTTTGCTGCTGGTCCTTTGTGTCGGTGCTTTCATGCAGAACCTGGAGCAAGTGGGATCAGACTGCATCCAAAGTCAATGCAAAACAGAACTCTGGTTTGAGAAAGCAGGAGTGGTTGTTAAACTTTGCTTTTTTCCTTATAAAATTCCTGTAGATTATCTCATTTTACAGAGATTCATATTTAATTAGATTAGATTGCAACAATTCATGCTTAATTGTTTGATGGAACCAGATTTTATCAGACCTTTGTCCAATTAATTCATTTTACTTTAACTTTTACTGGTTGTAATAAGTCTAAATGTGCTTTTGGTCCTTCTGACGTTCTTTTCATGAAACTTACTGAAGCAGGATATTTTGGTTCTTCGTATAAATTATCCAGATTTAGTCAAACTTAAGATTTCACACCCAGTAAGATCCTTAAGTTGAAATATACTAATAATATTGTTTCTTTTTAATGAAAGGAACCTTTTCTTCATCATTGGAATACAAAAATCAACCCTATAATTTCTCAGTCTAAAACAAACTGAGCTGTAAATGTGTTTTCAAGTAGAGAAATAAATGCTAACTTGATTGGTTCATACTGTCATCTACAAAAACACATTGTGATAAACAGATTTTTTAAACAAAGGTTCATTACTGGGCACAGTGTTTTCATCATTTTTGTAATTATAATGATGAATAAGACAACAGAAAATAATCAAACGTATTTGTGCACTTGTTTGTTTAATAATTAACTGGTCTTGTCTCTCCTGAACTCATGACCTAAACCAATTCAAACTCCAAAAAGAACTTGTATTCAACTTGACTTTTCAGAAAAACACTTGTGTTAAAATTCTTCCCAAAGAACTCCAGCTAGAGAAATCACACTTTTTTCTCTCTCTGGTTGATGTTGTCCTCATGCAAACATGACATATCCTCAGATTTATTCAGAATCAGAAGGAGACAACATCGACTGCAGGATTGACACCAAGTTTCAAATCACGTCAAACAAAATGTGGTACAAGAGGGAAAAGAGTTTATTATTCAGAAAAAGAAATGTCTATGAGTTTCACAAAATAGCTTCATTATTACCCCTGCATATGTTTAGCTAATCAAAAAAGCAGCATGACTTATTCAAATAAACCCACCATCTTTCAAGCCAGTACTTAAAATTAGGATTATCCTATGATGACAAAGGACAGAGGATAGCTCGTTTGGTCAAACCTTGACAATAATGTTATTTCCTGAAATTATAACACACTGAGTTGGTGTTGTGCATAAGTCTCAGCTCCTATTACATCAAGTTATAACTCTATATCTGTAAAACTCATTGAATTACAACCTTTTTGTGTATTTAAGGCTGGCTGCAAAAGCTATTTTGAATTGTGTTGTGTCTAAAGGTTCATGTGTTATAGAAGTATTTCCAATGCTTGTTTGTTGAAAAGCTTATTAAAACTGACCAATAGTTAGAGATATTTTGATAACCATACATGTCAAGATACATGTAAGGGTTGTCCGTAAATTACATGGATTATACCTCATTTTGATATATGGACATATAAGGCAATCTAGCAGATTTTTTTTTCAAATCTCACAGATTAAAAAAAACTCAGCTTCAGTTTTTTTTACATCTCAGAACCTGTAGGACATAAAAAATGAACAATAAATAAAATCAACCCTCTCCCAACCCGCCATGCTACTAGAAATAAGTTCCCCACCTCTCCCTGTACTCCTTTCCCTTACCTCTGCCCCACATCATTTCAGGTAGATGCCTGCAGGGGTTGGCATGTATGGATAACAGACAAACAAACAGACACAGGCAAAAACACCTCCCACATGAACATGCATTGGCCAGATCTGGTGCCAAACTGCTACTGCTGGCATGACAAGTGGTTTGTCGACCAGATGTGGGCCAGATCTGGCAATGATGACACTGTTTTGAAGATGGCGTGCCACAGCTGGCCCAGTTGTGGTTTGATTTATGTGGCCACATCTGGGCGACTAAAGGATCATCATTATTAGAGGTACCTTGTGTGGGAAGTACTGGGCCAAACTTATTTTGCTGTGTGGGTACTGTCCACCTTTCCTTACAGTGATAGGCAAAAATGATGAAGATCAATGCTAAATCCAAGGAATGTGACATAAATTGTTATGTAAAGTTTTGTATCTGTTAGTCTAGGTGTTTTATGGTCATCCACTAATCTTCAGATCTCAGATGATGAGATATGTTACAGGTGGACTGGCGATCCAGACACAGGCAGACAGACTGAGGGTAACGGGTTAATTTAGCACTTGAACAGGTGGGCAGATGAAGCAAAGATGTGACCGGGTTTCCTGAGAGGAGGAGTGGGTTGTGACGGCAGGGTTCAGCGCAGATCCTCTGGCTTTGGTCGAGACAAAGAAGAGGGCGAAGTGCTAAAGCCGGTAACAAACAGTCTGCTGCGAAGCAAAGCTGGCAGGCAGCTTGAAAGCTTCTGCACAGCCTTAAATGCACGTCTCCACTCGTGCAATCAGCAACACAAAAGGTGCTTTTTAACTAACAACGCTTGGAACTTCGGCTTCTTTCAAGGAGCTTAAAGGTCTGTTTCAACCCTGGAGCTGTTTCATGCCCACTCAGGGCCATCAACCAGGGTGGATTCCCAATATTAAATCAGCTGACATGTGGCACCTTCTGACATCACTGTCTGAGCTGCTGCTGGTCGTACATCAGCCCCCAAACAAGAAAAGGATAAAACAAAATGTTGGTGCATCAAATCAAAATGTTTTTGTTATATTATTTTTGCAATAAGACCAAAAAAATAAAATAGTATTATTCATTGCTGAAAGGTGAATATGGACAGTTGTGTTTTTGTGAGTGTGTGTTTGTGTTTCTGTCTTTTAGCAAAACGTCTCATAAACCACTGGACAAATGTTATTGACACTTTCAGAAAATAACCATTGGATGTACATTAACATCTGGTGAACTTTTAAAGTCAGTCCAATATAAAAAGGCTGCTTCAACCAACTTAACTTAAAAACACAAAATGATTCAGCCAAATTTACCCATAGTACCCATAATAACCGAGACTGATCCCTAATGCGTATTCTGAGTGCTACTGAAGTATGTAAGGCATTATTTAATGTTCGGCCAATAACTTTTTGGAGTGAATAAAGTGTGAGACAGATAAGTAGGGTTACTAAAAATTAGCAAACAGGTGCTAGACTGAATTTTTTTTATAAGCAACACAATTAAAATATTCAGGCAGGTTTTTGGTGTCACATTCCGAGCACTTCATGTGGCTCCCTTGTGACAATTTTCTGTCATTTTCTTTGAAAGCTTTGCTCATGGTTGAGTAATCAGAATCCCCAAAAGGGAAAGGGAAAGGACAGTTTGCTTTTAGAAACTGATGAGTTAAAAGGCTCTTTAAAACAAAGGAAGGGGTAAAAAGCATTTAATCTGAAATAATTATTTTAAAAAGACATGCCACTTTTCAAGCCTTTTCCAGAAAACAAAAGCAAATACATTAAGGGTATTTTTGGAAGTACAGTGGCTGTCATTTAAAAAAATAAAAGCTGTTTTACTCAGTTATGTAACTCCTGTGGGTCTGACATTTAGAAGCACTTCAGCTTTCCGAGGCCACAGAGGCGCAGATGATGCACTGCTGCACACTGATCTGTCTTAAACATCCTAAAGGATATATAAGAGTTTTATTTTGTGTCATGTTTTACATCATTATCACCTGCTGGCAAAGACAAACTCCTGTGCCTGTGTGTTTGTTTGCAAAATATTTCATGAACCACAAGACAGATTTTAATATTCTTTATTTGGCTAATATCTACAAGTGATTATCTTTTGAAATCGCTGCAATTCAAGATGGCCGCCACTGTCAATAGAACTTACAGGTATAAAAGACAAAAATGGCTTATATAGCAGAATATACCCCTTTCCACTCTTTGAGACCATGCTCTGTTCATGTGCACATTTAAATGAGGACTACCTCAGTTTTTGTGTTACATTTATTTAGAAACAGAATATTGGGAATTGCTAATATTACTTTAGTTAGTTATTTTGGTATTATTTAGACACTGATGTTGTATTATTATTTATCTGTTCTAGAACCACACAGTTCACTCAAAGTGAAAATAAACAGTGAATTCAAGTTAAACCGACTGGAGTGCGAATCAACTTTTCTTTGGAGTTCTAACCAGACTCACAATAGTGATTTAAACCTTCCAACTAGCACATCACAAATAAAAATCTTTGTTTTAATTAAGGTATGTGAGATTGTACACATTATTATATAAGATTTGACCAAAACCACTACAACACCATCCTTTCCCCAACATGTTTTATTTAAAACATTTCAATGAAAGGTGGGAGGTAATATACTTTTCTTCAAAAATGCTAGGCCTTTATTTTAGATGTGTAAAAGCACAAATGATTTATGACATTTTGTGCATCAAAGATTTTCTCTTTGATTCAGTCTGTGTTAGTGACCTGATGTGCTCAGCTAAAGTTCAAGTGCAACGAAATCAAGTTTTTTGTACTGCACTCTTTGTGTTACTTAAACTCATCATTCCCGCTGAAGGATTTAGATTTTCTTTTAAGAATTAAACAACCTTGGTTGTCCTTATTTGAAAAGAATACATCTTTATTTTCTGACTCAAACACTGACGTACTGTAGGTGTAGATGAGAAGTTGTGACATGGAGCTAAATGTTCATGAAACTACAAAAATGATGCTTCTGTACCAGGCTTGTTGTCTTCCAGCACAGCAGATTTTTTTTCTTCCATTATAACTGTGGCAACATTTCAATAAACTAGACTTTAGTAATGAGGATGTTGCTTCAGTCAGTTGTTGTGAAGATAAAGTTGAGTGGAGAGGTGCTAATTTATAAATTTGTCACAAAGACACCTCCAATATTTCCRACAGATGGTGTGAGAAGATGTCCCTTTGCTGCCTGGCTGAGATACACTCCATCCCAGCCAGCCCAGCCAAAGAAAGCTGCCTGTGTCTCCACGCTGTCTCCTCCGTGCATAAAAATGGCACTATCTCCTTCTACAAATTATTCGACTATCATCACAAGTTTTATTTTTTTTATCATTTTAAGTCTTCATGGAACAGTTCTAACAGCCTTGGCCAGGTGATAGAGCAGCAGAAGAGAAATGTGAATAGTGCAGTTCACCTGTTTTCCGCATAAACACTTGGCCCTATAAGAAGAAAGTATTGTCAGTATTGTAATGTCCATGATATCAAAATGATGTAATTTTTGTCACTAAAATGCATCAACAAGAACAAAGTTCTGCACGTCTCATGAAGTATAAATCAGCCTTAAAACTGAAGTAATGTTCTGTAATAATGTCTAGCATCATGTCAAAGTTGCTGTAATACCATTTCTGACTTACCCATTGTCTGAGTTGTATTACAAATGTCACAACACAGTTTTACAAGCAACCTTCTCACTGAGAGGCAACAGCTAACTGTGCCGACGTGCCGTCTGAAAATGTTCTGAAAATGTTAAAGGCAAATATAAGCTTTGAGGTCAGTGTGTAACTGAGGTTTACATTTTGTGACATTTGCATTGTGCCTCAAATTTTCCCTTGCAAAGGTGAAACAAAGTTTAAGTTTGCAGTAGAAATATTCTGGCTACGATTAGGCTGAATGCAGAACAAAGTTTTTGGAATATATTTACTTGTTCCTACAAAGAAATGCCTCAGAACATGGGATTGTGTTCTTAACAGGGATTTTAAGTATTTTCCCCTCAGATTTCAATAAATGAAAAAGTCTTCTGTTCAGAGAGGAGTGTTGGGTTAGAACCTGCACTCCCACAAACACTCTGAAATCCCATTCTTGAGAGATTACTGAGGTCGTGTAAATCCTAGTATTCTCTTCATGTGACAAACGTGTACTATGTGTAGGAGTACTATTGTGCCACATTACAATGAACATTTTGGTTAGTGACACCAAGAAATACACAGAAAGGTCCAGTTTGGAAGCGTGCTGAATACATGAAGCCTTCCTTCAGAGCAGAGATGTGCAGAAAGAGATCACCTCTGAATTTCAGTGTTTGAATGTATTTATTTTGTGGTCTTTTCATAGACAGACAGTGATGCAAGGTTATCTGAAAAAAATAAATTACAAAAAAATCATTGCCTGAATCACTGAAGCAGATTTTTTTGAACTGGTGTTTCAAGAAAAGATATATTATTACATCTGGTGTGAAAAGTTCATTGAATGAGCTCTGTTGAAAGCTGACTGGAGTTACAAGCTATATATTTTTGGGTGGAGTGAGGTGCCTCATTGGTGGGCTGCCAGTTTAATACCCCAGCTGTATTACGTTTTGTCCAAGTTCTGGAAATTGCTTTTTCATTCTGACTATTCTTGTTTATTTTATTCTGTCACCCCAGATACACCAGCTTACTCTCTGTTCTTAACCAAGTCAGGATGAACTTTTCACCTAATTCAATTATTGTTGCCTATAGAAAAGAACTCCATGTATTCTCCAAAGAAAAGAATCTTTCACAGACTAACTCACCATAAATCAGAGACAGGAACTGTTGACCTGTTGATTACAATTTGAGAAAATTATAAAGGACTGTTTTTCTTCACACCTAGTCATAAAAATCTTGTTCCTTAACTTTCAAGCATGTGTGTGTGAACACCCACTCCCCCCACCTCTCAGAACTGAGGGGTAGATCCATAGCTCCTCTTTCAGACCRACATGCGAACCACCTGCCCATATTTTCATGAACTGATTGATTTAAGTTTAAATGTTTGTTAGTCTGTTGAAAGGAAAATGTCTTGTAATGTTTGTGTTACCCTTAAAATGTTAACTGTTATTTTCAGCTACAAATCTACATTTCATTGTAAATCAAAGAGGTTTAACACTTTTTTCAAATGTATGTTGTTCTTTTCATTTTTTATGCTTCTACATGATTTTCTTAAAACTAAAGTTATTTTCCCCCTGTTGATCACACCAGGGGGAAAACAGCCTTTTTATACCCATAGTGTTTGTTTTTATATGTATTTAGGTGTATTTTAAACTATAATTAATTTGTTTAAACACATTTATAAAGCTTGTTTAATACTAATGGTTGCACAGTTTAAAATATTTAAATTGAAAATATTTTTTCCCTTTCATTTGATTTCATCTCTTTTCTGTTTGCGGCAACTTACATGTATTAATGTAATGCCATTTTAGTCGACTCAGTGAAACCAAACTTTCAAATGCATATAAGTTTTATGGKCTGAATGCCATTTACCTAAAAGCCTGCCTTCATTCAAATTTGACTAGAATGGATGATCTTTACCAAGTGTGTAAAAGCTCTTTTCTCTGTCTTAAATCTTTTTCACATAATTCAGTCTCGTGTTTTGTTTGGGTTTCATCCATTTCTTCAGACTGTCTTGTTTGCTGGGCCACAAGTTTTACTCACCTTTATCAAATTCCTGTTGGAATTTCTCCTCTTTGACACAGAAACATTTTGAAGTGTGTTGACCAGAACAAACTGGTTTTCTCTCAAAAACAGTCAGAACTAACAGTGAGTTAGTCAGAACTTCACTCTTTAAACATCTCTCTCTCTCTCTCTCTCTCTCTCTCTCTCTCTCTCTCTCTCTCTCTCTCTCTCTCTCTCTCT
>NW_013952426.1:376111-382148 GCF_001266775.1 Austrofundulus limnaeus | reverse complement strand
CTCTCTCTCTCTCTCTCTCTCTCTCTCTCTCTCTCTCTCTCTCTCTCTCTCCCCCCCGAGCCGAGCCTCAGTTTACTGCTTAGACCCAGAAAAGGCAGAGACAAATTGTCTCCAAGCCAAAGCTAGAACGTCTCTAGAGATACTCCACTCTTCAAAGACCACCTTTCTGCTTCAAACCCCACTGATCCTTCTGGTAGCGCTCCAGGAACCGTTTTAAACATCTTCAGTAGGCTAAATACATTTTCTTACATAAGCTGGCATTCGTTTCAGGTGCTCATAAGTCAGGAACAGGATTTTGGTTTGTGTTGGCAATTTTCCTTACTTTTTTCTTCTTTTATATTTACTTTTCTTTAGTTTAATTTGCCCCCTCAAACTACCGATTAAACCATCGTTGCATCATGTGTTCATAACTCCCTACTATATYTAACTACTGGGCTTTATTTAATCCTGAGGGAAGTAGGCTAGTCATTGTCTGAATATCGTTTATTATTCATAATCTGACCTAACTTGTTATATTTATTTATGTAAAAAAATCTGACTTGAACAATGCAAAAATTTACTCTTTTACTCAAGTTTTGTGTGCCTTCAAAGAAATTTTGTTTAATTTATGAGACTGAAATTTAGTAATTTTCTTTCTTTTAAAAGTGGTTCTCTGAGATTATATTAATTCTTTGAACAACTCACCAAGTATACAGTTTTTTTCCCCAGTCCATCTCCTATAAATCTCATAGCAAATTATTACAGTTGCAGCTTGAAGTCATGTTGGCATTAAAAATATTGTGACTGTATCAAAAAAGCTATTAAATTTGACTTTAACATTTGGCAGTACTTTATGGTGATTTACAAGTGCAAATAGCAGCTACAGCAGACAGCTGCAGCACTTTCAGCAAGAAGAAAAAGATAATTCTGCAAGATCAACAACAGACAAGGTTTTTCTTGTTTGGATACTGAAGTCAAAACAAAGGCCTAAAACAAACAGAAGCYGAAATTAGGTAAATAGTGTTGAAAAACTTACAGATTTCTGAGATAAGTCAAGCTACTTTTCATAAAACACCATCAAAAGTTGGTATTTATTCAGCCAGAGGTTAATTCAGCAATAATCTCAAGATACTGAAAAAGAATCTAAAGTGAACACCAACAAAATGAAGGAGCTGACAGTGGACATGAGGAAGGAAAGGAGGCCGCACCAACCACTGCACACCGGGGACCTTGAGGTTGAGAGGATGAGCAGCTTCAGATATCTGGGCGTCCAYCTCACCAAGAACCTGGCCTGGACTGAGAACACCACACAGCCGGTCAAGAAGACTCAACATCCAAAACACTTCATCTTTTCAGATGAGGCATAGACAGTGTTGTCAAAACCACTGACTTTGAAACGAAAAGCCATGTTAAAATCTTTGTTGTTGTTGTTTTTCAGTATCATGTAAACCTGCCTCCTGAATGAGACAACGTGCTTCAGCTGTGGTGATTTGCAGCCTAGCGGGATCAGTTTAATTGGAGACATGAATTGGCCATGTCTTCCAAGTTCTTTGGCCAGGACGTCATTGCTGACAAATGGAGGGACCTGAGACAAAATTGTCTTTTTAGCTTGAACCACTTGAACAAAAGTGTCACGAATGACCACACCACTTTCCACCATCATTCTGACTTTATCCATGTTGTCTAAAAAAATCACGACACCACTGTTCATCCATGATGCGGATTTCACGCAGTCAAAGCCCACCTGTTCCCCAACTGCTAAGGCACAATCCTCAACGGATCATAYTTAAACAAAGTTTGATGCCATGGTGACGCGTGAGCTTGTCAAGCCCTGCGCCACCGGCTCGGTGGTCCATGCCAACCAGCGGGGCACCCCCACCTCTCAACAACTAAATTAAGTGATTTTGTAGATGAAAAAAAGCAAAAAAAAAAAGAGTTTTAGGAAGAAAAAAAACACTCACAAGCCGCTCTCACTGTGTCCACCACCACCCGCTCCACAGACACACACATGCGCACGAGAGAGAGAGAGAGAGAGAGAGAGAGAGAGAGAGAGAGATATTACAGGAAGAGCAACAGCACAATGATACTCTTGTAGATCTACATGATTGAATCTTCTAAACCTTCAGAAAGAGTGTGTGTCTGAAACAGTGTGTGCTGATTAACACAGAGGCTCTTTGAACTCGTGGACACCAGAGAAACAACCTCCTGTTTCTGTTTAACCCACCAAACACCATCATTCAGCCTTTCAGTTAAAGTGTCGAGGTCTTTGACTCTGAGTAGGTGTATGAACATGTTTAATACTTGTTGGTATCATTAAAGCATTTTTTATATATATATATATATATATATATATATATATGTATGTATGTATATAGTTGCTTGTGCTTAAAAGAAGACCAAACTGTGGGTCTGGACGAAGGACCATTTTATAAAAAATATGATCCATTGTTATAAATGATTAAAGGCTATTTAAACAGGTTGCGTTGTGTTTTCTGGGTTTAGGGAGATTCTTTTTTTTCCAGTATAATTGTAATTAAATTTGATGACTGGCTCTTATCAAGTACTGATTACTCTACCATTTACCTTCATGCTTTATACAGTAAAATAATTAAAAGATCCAAATCATCATTCTCCTGATAATACCCCTCTTTTAGTTTAATCATTTAATTTATTTTAAATTACTGCAGTGCTCTTTACTCTTACCCAACCTCTGAAAACCTGTACCTTCAGAGTAAAGAGGCTCAACAACACMTCACTCTGTTTTTAATAGATTGTCAACTTTTGCTGACATGTTTTAGGGCAGAGGATTGGCCCAAAAATAAATACCTGACCCTCTGCCTGCCTGAGTGCAATCTGAGGTCCCCTGGTGGGTTCTGCCTGGCTGTTCCTGGAGAAAAAAATGAAGGAATACGTTTTTGTTGTTGTTTAGGTCTCTTGGCAGTGGAATGAGTGGACAACACAGATCATCTTCATTTGTGCAGTCACTTCAAAAATTTGATTGTATTTGCTTCTCAGTCATTTTATTGGTTTATTCTTTCTCATTGAGTTAAACTTTTTCTGGTGAGTTTATAAAGCCAACCTATTAATATATAGGAAAAATGATCTTAGTCATAAGCACAAATACTCCTCCATAAAGCAATTTAAATCTGATAGAGCAGCCTCAGTTATAGTTTGCTTTTCTGTAATTTAACTGATATATTTTAACATGAAAAAATGCTACTATAGTTCAAATAGAAAGTTTTTTTGGAGTTATCTTGGTGGAGGTATCTTGAGTTTTTACCAATCCCCCGTGTCTCTCTCTTACTGGCTCATGTGGACCCTTACAGTTTCCCTGAAAATGAGTTTGCTGAATCTATGGGTTCATTGTTAATTTTGCAAGTTACAGCCGTAAGTGCAGCCCTCGTGAGCACTATAATCAGGATGAGAAGGGAGGCACAGCATCAGGCCTGCCACTGGTTTTAAGATCACTTCTCCAGTCTCTCAGCTATGACTACTATACTGAAATGTTCCATTTAAAATTACTGTGAAGCAAATGACCTGTATTCTGTGTCAGTGTAAACCAGCAATGTTTAAAATATATATTTGTTAGAGACTAACCTAGTTCTGTAATGTGCTTTGTGATTCAAAAAAGAGCCACTTTTTGGAACTTTAAAGCTGTTGGATAAACTCGTCATGCAGTTTCCAGTTCATTTAGAAACACGGTTTAATAGAAATCAGGTAAATTTGTCTCCCTTGTCTACAATCCTTTGATATTCATCAAACATAGGTTTTGTTCTCAGGCTTTCTAGGACAAAATGATGTTTAAAACTCTTGGCAGAGTTTTCTTAATGGCAGTGCTGTGTGATCAATTTTACTCCATTAACTCATCATGAACTCAAATTACCTTCAATTGCTTTAAGCAGCTCCACATACAAAGTGAGTAATACTCCAGTATATCAAAAGTAACACCGGCAATGAAACTGATCTGCTGCAGGGCGACACACATAACGGAACTAAGCAGTTAATATTTAAAAGATTAATCAAGGACACTGGTGCTAAATATGTTTGGCTGTCTTCAGCAATTAGTCAGAGTTTAATCATGCAATACATTAGAAACTTGAACATTTTTTAAAGAAAAAGTAAACTGTAACTGGGATGCTTTAAGGTTCCTGCCTTTAGGGCATCTACTGTATATTTATTTGGTAGTTCTAGCTTTGGTTAAAAAAATGTCTCCAATTCATACAGTTAATCTTCAGTCTTGTCCTACAATATCTGGTTGAGGAGTCCCTGAACAGAAAAATCATTTTAATATATACATGAAGAAAATTAAAAACCAGGCCTGCCACCTTGCATCATCAGTTCATGTTTGGAGTTTGTCTTGGGAATGACTCTTAGTTACCGCCAGTATGAGTTCAATGTCTGTTGAACTGATTGAGCTACTAAGTTTGTTAAGGTCAATTGAATGGAAGAGCATTTCATTCATCAAAGGAAAAAAAAGAAATTACTCYTGATCTTGTGAGAAAAGAAGTGCAAAGAAATGCTCCTTGAGGATCTAAGATTTTGAACAGGAACAGGATGTAACAATAGACACCATTGTTTTGAGTTTATGTTCCACCTGGATGTGTTGGTGTGTGAAGCTCAATGCACAAGTGCTCAGACCAAGCTGTATATAGTTTACCCACCAGAGTTTACGGTAATACAGTTATAACTCACAGGGTTGAAAAGGACCAAGTGGGTGCTCTTTGTGTACGAACAAGACATAATAAAACATTTCTTTGGGACACCACTAAGCCAGCCTGGGTGCATTTCAGATGCATTATTCACTTGAAGTATCCTGTATTGGATTATTTGATCCTGCAAGAAGAGAGCAACTTCAAGGTCAGAGTGAGCTTTTCGTCTGAACAACCCTATTTAGTGCCATCTGTATTGTTTTGTTCTGACTGTATTGAATGGGACTCTTATTTTGAAATATACAGTTACTGAAACTGGAAGTATCACTAGCGGTTGAGGAAGATGACAGTAATTTGAGTGCCGGTGTTATGTTTTTGACCAAGCTGAATTAAACAGAAGTAACACCTGTAGACTGGTGTGTCAGTTTATTAACAGACCAACAGACACAACACCACCCACATAAAGTAAAAATGTTTCCCAGTGGCTCATTCCTAAGAGGAAATAAAGGCATTAAATCTGATAATGCAATCACTTTTCCTGTTGTGTAGGTCARCTATGACTCTCCTTTACKTTTCACATAATTATGAGATTAGGATCTCGTAATTATGACATCGCATAATTATGAGATAAGATCTCATAATTATGGGATCAGAAGTCTTTTTTTTCTTTTCTTTGGTGAATTCAAAGCTCTTCTGTACAATTGGCAGTGGTGGCCATTTTAAATTAGGTTGACCTCAAAAACGAATCAGCTGGAGAGGAAACTTACACAYACTGATCACTTTCTGAGAGAATGATTAAAATTTCGTCAGTGATTCATGRGATAATTTGCCAAATAATCCAGGGTTAACAACATGCACATTGGTTAATGCCAAAGTTTTAAACAAAGATCTGCCACAATAAAAAAAGTAAAAGCGCTTTATTTGCCATGCAAGGATAAAATTTGTGCTCTGCATTTGACCGATCACACATGAGAAACACCCAAGCAGAGCAGCAGGCAGCTATGTGAGTGCCCAGGGAGCAGTTGGTGTTTGGGTGTCTTGCTTAAAGATACCACGACATGTGGGTACAGCAGGGGGTCAAACCTGTGACTTTCTGGCCCCAAGTTCTACCACTACACCAGAGCTGCCCCACCGTGATCTGTTAGTGCTCAAGAGTTTGGGCTGGCAATGACTCTCAGCTACCACCACACCAGATTTTAGCTCAGTATCTGTAAAACTGATTGTGTTCCAACCAGTTATGTTTTGCCTAAGGCTGATTAGCTGTGGYGGCCATCTTGAATCTGGTTGTAGATGACAGACTGTCACTTGACTTAAAATATACAGCCCAATGTCCAAGGAAACAGTGGTAAAAAAAAGCTTGATGACTGAAATCATTGATCATAAAATTTGATTTGATTTGATTTGATTTG
>NW_013952426.1:368019-373944 GCF_001266775.1 Austrofundulus limnaeus | reverse complement strand
ATATACATGTATTTAATACATGTATATTACATTCAAAACAATTTTATTTTTGAAGTTTTCTTTATTTACAAATACTACAAATTGTTCAGACTGGGGTCTGAAAAATGTTGCAGTAATGTTGTTGAAATTCACTTTGAAAATAGGAGGTTTGATAAGATTGTTTTTATTCCCTCTGCTCCTTTTCATTCACGTTTTCATGTATCTGGGGTTTTGAAAATTCTGTTTATAACTTAGTTTTGTTTTTAATGAATAAAATCAAAAATACAAGAAAGAAAAATCTAATAAAAATAAACTTTGTCATTCCCACAGTTTTTTTTTAAATTCTATTATATGATATTATATTTTCCTTTCCAAAATCCCCTGCTGGTCCTACTGTTTGTTCTGATTGCACCTCTTTGTGGTGGTTGGGAGAAATCCTGTGCTGATGACTGCAGATGTGCAGCAGTTTATTCATTTTCAAAAAGGCTCTTAGTGTAGTTTCTATTGCTGAAAGAAATCTAAAAATCTAAAATAAATTTAGAGTRAATGTGGAAGAAATGATGACCGTCTTAAATGGGCTAGTCCTGTTTTTTGCACAAATCAGATCCTCACCTAATTGTTGGTATAACTGCAACTACCTCTTTTAATAAAAAAATATAAATAAAAACTTTTGTGTTCTGCAGACGTTAGTGTTGTTGTTCCCAGCAGCAAAATGTAAAAGTATAGCTAATAAACAGAGGTCAATAGGTTTACATTGTAGTAGTTCAGTACAAAATGTCCATATGCGTTCAAAGAGGGAGAAAGGGAGAAAGGATGATGAAGAGAGGGAATGCAAAGTCAACAAGAGGAAAAAGGAAGAAAGAGAGAGAGAGAAAGATCTGGAAGAAGCTGAGAATGTAAGCATAGATTTTTTATAGGGGCAAAACAGGTCATTAAGGTTAACTTAAAAGCATTGTATTCGTATTATATTAACACCATTTTTTTCTAGGACTAGTTTAAGTCTCTCTACATTTTTTTATTCTAAATTATTTTGCCATATAAAGAAAGAGAGAAGAATAGGGAGCATATCAACATACAAGAAGAAGCAGAAAATAACTATTATTTTTCTAATAATGAACCTAAATGCCCACGTTTTTTCAAGCCAAGAGCAGTTGTAAGGAATCTAGGCTAAGTAAGCCCCCCTAAAACTCAGATCCTAGAATCCCCCCTGTTATACACTAAGCTTCTCGTTTGTTCGGATTTTGCAAACATTTGTTTTCTTTTAATGATTTCTCCTGTGTGCAACTCTGTTGTGTTTGGTGTTTCTCTTTTACAATGCAGATCAACTGACGGTGATGTGATGGTATCACTGCTGTTGCTGCTGACATTTCACATGAAGATATTTCAACAGCGAACGTTTCAAAACATTTTTTCTGATTGCTTTMAAATCGAAGCAGAATTTAGTCATTTCATCAATTAAAATAAAACAATAAATTTCAAGAAAAACATGAAATATGTTTAAAATCACAAAACTGCTGTTTGTGTGTTCCCTCTGCAGTGTCTTTATGAATGTATTCCAGGGTTGTATGAAGCTCTTTTTTTCCTTCTTAATAATCCTTGTTCACACTTTAAGAGAAAAACAGCAGGGATACATTAGGTCTTTAAGTAGAAGGCTGAGTGGGTTGTCAGAGCTACATCTAAAAACAAAAATGCATTTGGTTTGAATTTCACGGGAGAAAAATTCACTGGTTGTCTTTTTGTTCTGGGGAACATATCATTTATGGGGTCCTGGGGGAAATAATTACAAATCATCAAAGCCCAGCTGATGAGACTGATCCTGTCAGGAGAGAACTGGAGCAGGAGAGCAGATGCTGGCAGGTAAATCTCTGGCCTAAACTCAACAGTGCAGAACAAAATGAAGCCAGAAGAGCCTGTTAGGGGCTTCACAAAGCAGAAGATGGAGAGCATTACAAAGACTTTAGGTAGAAATAAGAAAACATACTTCATGTTTTATATGTGCAGACTTTGCATGTAGATCTCCAACTATCAGATATTWTAGGTCAATCACTTACCTCCTGAGACACTTTGAGAGTAAATTAAAAGAAAATAAGATTAGAATTTTTTTGTACATGTGTGTTTCATGTCAGGTTCCAAGCAATGTAGCTCCTTTTATGATGGCTAATGCCAATATTTATTATGTACACACGTAACACAAAATGTAAAGAATTTTGTGTTTGGTGGATTATTTCTTTGTTAATAAATCTTGTTGGAAAGYCTGTTAATTTCCCTTTTAAATGGTGCCATATTTGTAGGGAACATGCATTTGTGTGATTTGTTATGCTAGTTTGCACACATGAAAAGTTTGCAAAATCTTCTCTGCCAAACAGCTTATTTTGCTGTTGTTATTGACACTTGTTTTGAACTTTCAGTATCCCCAGGTGCTGCCATTCAGGTGCCCAGAATAAGATGTATTGCCAAGAATAATTGTTCCAACAAAAAAAAAAAAACATCTACCAAACACAAACGTCCTTGCTTTTTGTGTTAAGTATATTGAGATTTTGTTTACTCTAATAAACTAAAAGCTAGTGGCATTGGATTCATCAATGGATTATCCGTCTATTTTTTTTTTACTTGCTGCTCCAGGAAGCTGGTGCCTATCTTCATCAATCACACGAGGATACAACCTAGACATACATCACAGGGCCACAAATGGATTGCTGTGTAGTTTTTATTGGTGATGTCTTGGAGCAATCCTGATTTTGTTCATCCTTCTAATGCACAAAGCTATCGCTAAGGAAGACATGCACTTCAAACTGTGCTGCCATTTAAACTGTGTATCTGTGTGAATGCAGTTTACACAAATTTCAAAGCTTAATATGCATTTAGAGGATAACATAMATTATGTCTATATGTAAATACAGTACCTGCCTGGGCTTAAACACCAAAGACAGACAGTACAGAGCACAGACCCAGAAAGAAAGATGGTGCTGTTAATACAACTGCAATACCAGTTGGAATATCAAGAGCAGCTCATTTAATGGTGGTTTCAATTTTGGGACGGTGTTGTCCCTAAAGGAGACAAGATGCTCTGCATGCCGTGACCCACAACAGCTCATTGTTTGTAGTGCAGTGTAGTGTTGGCAATGCTGAAGGGCTGAGTGTCCGATTTGTAAAGTAACTAAGTACAAATACTTAGTTACTGTAATTAAGTAGAAATTTTAGCTATCTGTACTTTACTTGAGTAAATTTTTTTCAGACAACTTTTTACTTCTACTCCTTACGTTTTTACACAATTATCTGTACTTTCTACTCCTTACATTTAAAAAAAAGGGTAAGAAGTAGAAAGTCATTACTCCTATTTCATTCTGGCTCATTATTGTTTAAAAATATATATATATCCCGATAAACTGTGCCTTTGAATTTAACTGTGGTTGGAAGCGAAGTATAAATATATACCATTCTGACATGTATTAGTTTGTACACAATCCATCACAGCTGCACACCTTTAAAAAATGTATTTGGAAAATCTAACCTCACATTTTAACTCAATACTTTTACCTTTAATACTTAAATACATTTTATGTCAGAAATATAGTTTTGATACTTAAGTACAACATAAATCAGATACTTTAAGACTTTTACTCAAGTAATATCCTTAGAGGAAACTTTAACTTTTACCAAAGTAATTTTATGATAAGATACTTGTACTTTTACTCAAGTATCACTTTGTGGTATTTTATACAACACTGCTGATTGTTACCATGTTGCTTAGAAAAGGAGGCTCGTGAAGTCCGACAAGGTGCACGTTTCCTGTAGTTGTTTCCCTTAGAAGCCGATCTGTATTCACACCAGAAGCGAACTGCACCAGAGTTTGTTTGGAAACGGACCGAGACCACCTCAAAAATGGGTCTCAGTCTGATTGTTTGGTCTGCACCAGGGTTCACATGAGTGTATTCACACTTGCAGCCACCACAGGCGAGGGAGGAACAGGTTGTTCACAGAGTTTAGTTTGTTTGACAAAGTGCTGTGTGAATGTGAGCCACACCAAATGAAAATGTAAACAAATCTTGCAATATTGGTCCCCAATTAAACCGTGTCTACACAACTATCAGGTGTGAATAAGACTTAAGACACGGTATTTATCATCTCTGGAGAACTGGAGATATTTACCCATCATGAGAAGAAACAGAGGGAGAGAAGAAGCTTGCTGCCTTCGCAAGAAGAGGGAGGAGATGTCAGATGTGTACACTACCAGTTAAAAATTGGAGGCACCATCTCATTTAATGTTTTCATGTTTGTTTGTTTTTCTACATTAATGCTGAAGTCCTCCAAACTATTGAAGAAACATATAAGTAGCCATTTAAAAAGTGTTAAATTAAAATATGTTTTAGATTTTAGATTATTCAAAGTAGGGACCTGTTCACACTCGTGGCATTGTCTTAATCAGCTTCATGAGGTTCTGTAATCACCTGGAATCATTTTCCAACAGTCTGGAAGGAGTTCCAAAGAACACACACGGCTGTAATGAAATAAAATAGAAAAAAATAATGGTGTGAAGAGATCACTGAGGACCACTATGCTGACAGGGTTGGAGAGGGGGTCGTGGAGGGCACAGATAATATTTTTTCAGATAACATGGAGCTATTTTTTTGTTTGTTTAATAAGTAAAATTAAGAGGCTTGATAATCAAGACAACCAGAAATGTCTGTTGATTTAGAAACATTATTGTGAACACGATTCCTCCCTGAGCTCACTATGAGAAAACWGTTTTCTTTTCCTCTCTGTTGCTTTTTTGACATTTTTAGATGATACAGCAAGACAAATTACTAACATCTGATAAATTCAATGGGTATGAAGAAGAAGTTGGTGCAAAAACCACAAAGTACACAACATTAGTGAATCAAGGTCAGCATATAGGTTATTTCAGGTGTTGGTAGGGATAATTAGTTTGTCTTTATATCATCTGTTTGTCTGTTCCTTCGTTCTGCATTATACACAATGAGTGTCAGTCCTGGCGCTGTATCCTCGTCTCCAGTCCTCACGTGTTCTATTTTGTAAGTTTGCTGCCTCAACAGCTTATTGTTTATTATTAAAAGTTAATTTATTTTTTAGAACTTCAGTTTCCAGAGGTGTTTGTCTGCACTTTGGGTCACATGACAGACAGTCAACACATTGTCACATTATTCTAATCTTGAGTCCCCTGTCCTGTGCCTAAGACTACATTCACACTGCAGGGCTTAATGCTCAACTCTGATTTTCTGGTGCATCATTTTGTTATAGAAGAGGAGTGATATGCAAGTCAAGTATCAATCCAGTAAGTTTAGCATTAACATGGTCTGAGACAGAAGTTACCATCATAAATTTCTGTGGATTCTCAGTTATCCAGGACATGGAAAACTAAAAAGACAAACCAAGTGGACTTCTGTTCTGTAGCTAAAGGTGTGGAATTATAAATTTAAAACAGAGCAAGACTTGAGGTTAACATCAATATTATTGGACTGATCGGCTCACCCCCACCTCACAGATATAAAAGTCAGATGAAATGAGATGACCATTCAGGCCGTGGTTGCTTCAAAAAACCAATTTAGTACTACATTCTGAACATGCTTGGGTCAGATTTGTAAAAATCTGATTTTTCAGGAAAAAAAAATACGTAATTGGCTCGCATTTGCCTGCAGTGTGAATGTAGCCTATTACCTCACACAGAGGTGGGGTGTTTCATCTCCCCCTCTCTGGCTCTATGTGTCTTCTGAATGGAGCAAGGTGGTCAGAATATGCATCAGTAAAGATGTGGAGCATCTTTTAAAAAGAGACTTACAACAACTGTTGATGAGACTTTACAACTCTGACTGTTTTTGGCATTTAAAACATTGCCTAAAACCTGGAGAAAAAACATTACACAGTGTGTGTGTGTGTGTGTGTGTGTGTGTGTGTGTGTGTGTGTGTGTGTGTGTGTGTGTGTGTGTG
>NW_013952426.1:366075-367894 GCF_001266775.1 Austrofundulus limnaeus | reverse complement strand
GTGTGTGTGTGTGTGTGTGTGTGTGTGTGTGTGTGTGTGTGTGTGTGTGTGAATTCTATACTACCATGTTTTAACTGTATTCAAACCACAGATAAATTTTCAGTTCAAATACTGCAATTTCATTTGAAACACTGGATCTTTCACACTAAAACGTGTTTGTATAACTGGAACTTTTTTCTTTTGTTCTAATGCTTTTGACGCAGTGATGCACCTGCCTACATTGTGATTTCAATGCTGTACCTGGTATTTTAAGACCGCTCCACACAACACGCTGGCATCATACCGTTCACCTACGTGTGTACTTTAATAACCTGAGCTTGATTCCATAAATTCCTCCAACGCGCTCTTGGCATCTGAGCAGAACATTTTCTTCCTTTTGTGGGTGGTGAAGATGCAGCCAAGCAATATCCTCATTTATCCTCCACACAGGCTAAAAATGCTTTTCGTCTCTCAGATCACCATCTTTTATATTTGCATGGGAGATGCATGAAAAAACTGTCAATAGCCAATCAGGTCAAGGTGTCACTTTTAGTTTACACGCTGAATGCCCTTGAAAAGTTTACAAGGGGAGTATTTTGTCTGATTTAAAAAAGTTAATTTGATGGATTTTTTGCACTGAAAAAGTAAAAGTGAGTATTTTATTGTGCTGTGTTTCTTTTTTTTAAAGATATTAAGCCGGATAAGCACCTTACACAAAGAGAAGTGGTGTTTTAATGAGGCTGTTCTGGACCAGTGTTTGGATAGTTCTGCTTAAGTAATTAATTCATTCATCCTGACAGCTTAAGGTGAAAGATGGCCAGGAGAAGACAGAAACAGATGTTGGATCCATGTGCAATGAGCACAAGGTCATCAGGAAGTCACAGGGTTGATAAAATTTGCATTTTTTTAAACAATATATCTTTTTGAGGTTTTCTTTTCTTGTCAGRGTTATTTTCTGGCAATTTTTTTGTCAAAATCAGAAAAGAATTACCAGTAGTTTCTTTTTCACAGTTTCCATGGAAATCCACTGCAAACAAGAGTGTTATACATAAAAGAATGATTTATAAAAGTGTAAAATCACAGTGAAGGCTCTGGCAGTGGAGTCGTTTAGCTGTGTTTGTTGATGAGAGAAATCTGTGCAGTGTGAGGAAACCTTGTTATTATTAGGCCTCAATGAATGAAACTAAACTTAAAAATCCTGGTGTATGCAAGTATGCATGTGAGGACAAGACCAGGGGTCGGATTTATAAAACTGGCGTACGCACAATTTGAGCCTAGAAACTTGCGTACACCACTTTTTACGCCAAGGTTGTGATTTATAAAATCCAAACTTGACATGAAAATGTGCGGTGCCTCACGCCAGCTTTGACCCATGCATACGCTCATTTTGGAGACGTGAAACTGCGACACAGATGGTGAAGTGAAGAATTATAGCCACACTGTGTAACGATCACAGATATTTAATTTACCTTCATAATCAGACTTAGATTTTTATTCAACTTTATCATCAGCTTTCTTAACAGTAATATTTATGCTTCTGCTGCTGAGCCATGAGGACCTTTGAAATAAAAAAAAAACTTAAATCTTAAATAAAAGTTCCCGTGTGCAAATCCCTTCATCTGTTCTTCCTCAGACAACCCTGACCCACAGATCCCTCCCTGACCCACAGACCCCTCCCCGACAAGAACAGCCGGACAGCAAAAGTCAGGCTTTGGATACACACTCAGGGCGCATCCACCTCGCCAGTGTGGATGTTATAAAACTTCACGTTTAAAGTCCGTGTTTGTCACATGCGCGCACGGGGGGATGCATGCGTGTGTGTGTGTGTGTGTGTGTGTGT
>NW_013952426.1:361482-364817 GCF_001266775.1 Austrofundulus limnaeus | reverse complement strand
CTCTTGGAAGAGAGACGAAACGTTTCATTAAAGAAGAACCCGTCCAGAGGACCTATACAATTTTTTTTTCCTTTAAACATACCAGAATTTTGGCAGCAATTCAACATTTTCTTTTCCACTTTTATCACTTTTATGAGTTTACACTGACAAAAAAATGTTTTCACAAAAGGAAAGAAGTCCCCATAAATATAGCAAACATTTTCAAACACATGTGCTCTTATTTAAATTCATTTGACCTCGGTTTTTAGGTGAGATGTGTTTTACTCAGCACTAAAGCACCACTTCAGCTTGCTTTGCATTGAGGTTAGAATCAGCAAACTTTTCCTGATGGATGGTGCACTCAGCATGAGGACTCTTAACATCCAGATGAAGCCACAGGACAGAAAACTTTTATCATAATAACCGAGACTCTATATGACAACCAAGGCAACAAGTGCTGAGCTGAAACTCTCATAGACCTCGACTGAAAACACAAATATGTTCTCTGAAAATGACTGGTAGAAGCAAGTTATATATTTGATATATTACAATATAAAAACATTATAAGCATGTTAATATACTGAGCCCAAGCTAGACTGAGTGCCTGTTAGTTTTAATTTATATCTTCATCTCTTTTATCGTCTGCACTAATGGTTAGAGGTGGTGTGTTCAGTCTGAGAAAATGATTCATTTTCCCCTGATGGATTTTATTCTCCTGGTCATCAATCGGGGTCGTGCTCGGAAAATTTTTCCCATTTAGATTCTAAACAAATGGGCTGGGCTTGAATTTCTAAAGTAAGTTTTAAAAATTAAAGAATCCAACTTTGAATGCGTGCACTGAAATAAAAGAATGCATCTAAAGTTAAAGTCTAAAATCTAAATCTAAAGTGTGATAAACATTTGTTTTTTCTTGTAAAGGTGTAAAGATTTAAAGTAATAGTAAATAATGATTTAGTCCGAATATTTTCTGGTAAATATATTTCCTAAAGCAAAGGAAATTGTGATACAACAGCTCAAAGTTGATTATAAAGAGTATAATAGTTTTGACATTTTTTTCGGAATTCAGTTCTTCAGACCTGCTTTTCATGCAGTGTTTTCCATATCATCTCGGAAGATCTGTAGATGTTCTGTGTTTTAATGTTTTTGTTGAGAAATTCAAAGTAAGTGACTCTGTTTAAAAAAAACAAAAATTAAAAAATATTTTGTAAGTTTCAAATGGTTCTTGTAGTTCTCTATAGAATAAAAAAAATGATTGGATCTCATTGTTACAACTTGGTAATACTTTAGTAATAAACACATTAAGAATTTGTGATGGCCCCTGCTGCTGTTACTAATTCTGCTGGCAGGTCCTTTCTATTTCTATTTCCTTTAAAGGTTCTGAAAGGGGAGGAACCAAGGAGTCCTGGAGTGGTTTTAAACAGCATCTAGTTTGGAAAGAAGATATGAAGGGTTCTGGGTTAGAATTCACATGACGGGTGTGTGGGGCGGTGCGCGGCTGATGGGCGGCGTCACGATGGCGAATCGATCTGATCCYTCCTGTCTAGTTTGCTCTCCTGTGTTGTCGTGGTGATTGAGGCTCAGCTGGCTAGCTGGCTGTTCGATGGCGTGTGTGGAGTTGAGGGCGTGTTCGACGCTGATGGTGCGACGTCGATGAGAAGTTTGGAGGAAGCACGACAAAGTGCACAGACAGAGTTATGGTGGCGGTCCAGCTTGAGGCAGAACCAGGCTTGGGACGCGTTTCCTGAGGACCAGGTGGTGAGGAGCACGATCCGTGGGCAACACCTTTGTTTGTTGAATGCAAGCAAGACTGGTACATCTAACCCCTAATTTACACTACATGCACTCCGGCTCCGGCTCCGCTCCGCTCCGGTCCGACCTCCACAGCAAATACGTACCCATAACAATCAATGAGAGTGTTTACACTGGCTGTTCACGGCGGCGGTGAGTGGACGGCGATCCGGCAAAATTAGATCCGATCCTATTTTTGCCAGATGCCGGAGCTGCGCCGGAGTCAGTTTTTAAACACGAGCACAGCATCCGTATTTTCAAAATAAGACACTTTTAGGTGGAATAATTTGTCGGAATAATGTTGAAATCCCAGCTATATTAATCAATATATGGATATATTTCTACACAACTGCTGTCAGAATGTATCGTTCTG
Source organism: Austrofundulus limnaeus (assembly GCF_001266775.1). Classification (NCBI taxonomy): domain Eukaryota; kingdom Metazoa; phylum Chordata; class Actinopteri; order Cyprinodontiformes; family Rivulidae; genus Austrofundulus; species Austrofundulus limnaeus. Next base: position 362,677 of record NW_013952426.1, on the reverse strand, counting down.
TTTGGGAAGCAGATGGAAACATGTAGCATGAAGCATATGTGTACACACACGATATACATGGATTTTATTTTGAAATCAGAAGTTTCAAAAGGATGACAGTGATACAGTTTCAACCATAGATATCAAAAGCTTTTATATCAAGGTTTTCAGCTGATTTTGGAGTTCGTCTTTCACAGAATTAATTATTTTTTGCTCTGACTTCCATATTTATCACTGGATTTATCATACAATCTCCTTCCAGCACACCCTCCCTACTCTGTGTGTCGCACCGGAGTGGAGCTCAGCAGAGTGGAGGCTGTATAAATTGAGGCGCAAACGAACAGCTGCGAACTGCACGCCACAGCGGAGCAGAGACACGTGTAGTGTAAATCCGGGGTAAAGAAACTCCTAGACTAAGAACTGAATTTAATACAGTAAATGCCTTAAAGGGCTTAAACCAAACTACTGTGTCATATTTCCCCGTTCTTATGTTGCGGTCACGTGAGCCGGGCCGTAACCAATTGTTTAGATAAAACAAAATAACTTGAATTGAACCAACTCTTTAATAATTTTTCAGCAACTGAGTTATGAAAATAATCAAGCATTTTCTTTTTTCTTTTTCTTTTTTTTTTTTTTGACTTTCCCTGAAAAACAGAAATGGCCCTTAACTGTATGTTTGCAGTATTTTTGATCTACCTTTTTAATTTACGTGATCAGGGGATGACTCAAACAATTTCCATCTTCTTCATCTCAYGCCACTTATGCATAGTCAGGTAGTAGAGGCAACAGGTCTAGAAAAGAAACCGAGACATCCTTCTCCACTTCTTCCAGCTCTTCTTGGGGGAACCCCAAGGCGCTCCCAGGCCAGAGAGAACGAGTTCTCTAGTCCTGGTTATAGTCCCTGGGGCCTCCCAGTGTGACATGCTCAGAACACCTCTTAAAGAGGGCATCCAGGAGGCATCCTAATCAGATGTCCAAACTACATCAACTGACTCCTTTCGATGCTGAAAAACAGAAGCTCAACTCTAAACTTCCTGGATGGCGGCAAATTATAGTCAAGAAATATAGAATATTTTAGTACAATATATTGGGCCTCATGCCTCATGCAAGAACATGTTCGTATTCTTATCCTAAATTTCTCTTACTTTTGTTCGTATGAAGGGTTCGTACGAACATGTCACGTCAGATTCAACAAACTCTTCTATCTTCAGGAAAA
>NW_013952426.1:352830-358951 GCF_001266775.1 Austrofundulus limnaeus | reverse complement strand
AAATCACTCGTACGCACAACTTAAGAACAAATCTGTGCGTACGAACGGTTCTTGCATGAGGCCCAATATGCTAAAAAATGTCTTTTTATTTTATTTTTTTTCTTTAAAAAACACATTTTGCATGTGTTTCTGCATCATCACCACATTGCACGGGTAAGTTACTGACCTCAGAACATATTCTATCTGCAAACCTTGAGGAGGACAGCGAGTCGGAGCCTGAGTGAACTGGTAATGTTTTGCATTGACAGTGGATGAACTGCAGAGGAGACTAAATGAGCTTTTATGGGCAGATAAAGGTGGAAATTGAGGAACACAGTGAATGTCCTTGAGACAAGTGAGCCCAGCGCCAAATTATTCGCTGCTCAAAGGGGTACATCAACAACCACTGTGTTCCCATAGCAACTGACCATCCTTTGTGCCACTATGTTTCATATATATGCACTATTTTTTTTTCTTTTGATGGGTATTTCTAGGAACTATTTATCTGTGGTGCTTTGTGATGTTATTAATGGTATAAAAAGTGACATGTTATCAGATATACTGTGTACAGCTCAATACTACAGAGACTCCACTGAGTCACTTTGTCACTTTTAATAAAGATGAGTTTTTTGTTCCTTTATTTGCAGATTCATTCTCATGAGACTGAATAAAAGTTGAGTGTGAGTCTTAGTGGACTTCGCTTTGCAGAAATAAATAATCAATACTGTTTATTTATAAGATATTTTTACACAAGTTTATTTGTTTGCATTTGAATACTGATCTTTGAATACAGATTTCTGTTTGATTATAACAACTTAGGAAGCACATAAAATATGTTGATCAGCAGATTTTTAGTGTTTAAAGCTTACAAAAACTTTACCAGTGTCCCACATACTTCTTCTATTTTAGTTACTTATCTCAAGAAAGGAATATGTTAGAATTTTCTTATTATTTGAAGAATTGCTGCAGCATTTCTTTTAAAAGTACAAAAACTGTTTTAACCTGACCAGAATCAGCAGTGCCTTGTTTGTTTTTGTTTTGTCTGACTCAAAACATGATTTCTTTTGTTCTGGATCTTTTCATCAATGACATCAAACTGGTAGAACTTCTAAAAATCCCACTTGAGCTTATGAATATCCTGTGTAAATATTAACTGTGAACATTCATCTATCCATTCATTCATTCATCCAGCCAGCCAACCATTCATCCACTCATCCATCCAAAAATCTATCCATCCATCCATCCACCCATTTATTCATCTATCCATTCAGCCAGCCAGCCAACCACTCATTTACCTATCAATCCATGCATCCACCTGTTTATCCATCCACCCATCCATCTATCTACCCATTTATCTATCCATCCAGCCAGACAGCCATTTATTGATTAATTCATCCATCCATCATATCTCTTCATTTATAAAATCCTAAAATCTCATTTATTACTAGACACTGAGTTATTTTATGTCTTTTCAGACATACCTTATGTGTTTCAACATCACACAGCTTCATTTATCCATCCATCTTTTCCCTTCATTCATCCATTCATTTATCCATCATCATATCCCTTCATTCATCCATTCATTTATCCATCCATCATATCCCTTCATTCAGCCAACCCTTTATCTAGACATCCATCCATTCAATCATATGTCTATCCATCCAGCCATCCACCAATTTATATAACCATCCATCATCCATGCATCCATCCATCCATCCATCAATCCATCATTTATGCAATCATCTGTTCATCCATCCACCCATCTATCTACCCATCTATCTATCCACCCATTCATCCATCCATCCATTCATCCACCCATCCATCCAACCATCTACCCATTTATCTATCCATCCAGCCAGTCATCCATCCATCCATTTATCGAACATCCAACCATCCATGCATCCTGACAGCCAGCCATTCATTCATTAATGCATTCATCCATCCATCCATCCATCCAACCATTTATCCATCTGTCTACCCATCAATCCATTCTCTCATTTATCCACCCATCTATCTTATCTCTTCATTCAGCCGCTGTCCGCCAATCTGTCCAACCATTATCTGTCTACCCATCCATCTGTCTGTCTGTCTGTCCATCATTCAGTTTGTCCATCCATCTCTCCGTCCTTTTATTTTTGGATAATCTAAGGTCGGATCACAAAACCCCGACTCTCCACATCAACCTTCCCCCTCTCCTGAATAGAATGAGATCTAAAATCCTAACAGCACAAATAGCTCATCTACTCATTGTTTTATCTTCCTCTAATGCTTAAACCAAATTAAAATTCATTTTCAGCTTTCTGTAATGATTTTATTTACATAACTCTAGTTTCCTTTTCCTTAACAATAGCTGTTTTTTTTCACCATGCTGGAGCAAAAAAGAAAGCTGTTGTCTTTGGTGCTGACCAAACGAAGGCAGTACCACATCAGTAACAGACAGCAAGCACTTGCTCATATATAGGAGCAGCGTCTCCAGTAATGTCAACTCTCTGGTGTATAAATTCCTCCCCTGGTTCCACCTCTGAAAGTTTTTGGCTCTTTAAAACAGAAACACTGGTTGGTGGAGTCATGTACATGTAAGTGTTTTAAAAACTTCAAGTGTATCATTCTGTAAGCAAAACAGGAGCTCCTAGTCTGTGTCCCCTGTACACGCAAACAATATGATGTACCTTTCTTGTGCTTTAAAAACAATAGGTAGAAATATTCTGCTTCTCGCCCTGAAGATGTGAATATTTATTGTGATGCAGAGCAGAATTGTGCTGCAGCCTCACACGGTGGTGCTATAGGGACAAGTAGGATAAAACAATAAGTTGTGTCTTACAGTTTGTACACAGTCATCTTTTCCATTATTTCACTTTCTGGACCAGGATGGACGTGTGTCCACTGGCTGTATAAGTATTCATGACAGCACACCACGGTCCATCACAAACTCACTGGGCTACACTGCATGTGTGCTTTTTTCTCATCCCAGAAACTGTTTTTGTGCAGCACGAGTCATTAATAACTCTGGGTTTCGGAGAGCAGAAGGTTGTGTTCCGCATAAAATAAACTTTACACACAACATTACAAAAGTGAGGAAACATTAACATTAACCAGACCAGGGGAAATCTTTAAAACACCATCACCCTTCTTATTTTCAGATTTGTAAAACCTATTTATGTCTAGGTCTTCCATCTGAATGTGGCTTGTAACATATAAAACCACCTGTAGACCTGCAAACTCAGAACTGTTATCAAAATCTAGAGTTTTTTAATTAAATCCACACAATTAAAACAATAATCTAACATACACATCTAAAGATATTTTACCTACTGATACAGTATATTGAGAGTATCTCACCAGATCTTATTTGCCTTAGTGGATGTTTTATCAAACTATACTCCCATATTAATCACACATTGCTGGCCGTTCTTCAGAAGAAAATCTTAATATTCAGTGTATATTAGATATTTCTTCAGTTGGCATTTGTTTTCATGCAGTTATACTTGTATAATTGGTTGTATTAAGTATTTTATTGTTATGTCATTGTGATGTTATTGTTAACATGGTGTTTTTTTTATGTGGACCCCTGAAAGAATAGTTATTGCTTAGGTAATAACTAATGGGGATCCTTAATAAACTGAACTAATCATTGTATAAGAAGAGCTTGGCTGTAAATGTTGAAATTATTCTGAAAATAGATACACAGTTTTATCAGTTACATGAAAAAGCTGCCAGTTTTATGTTACAGTCACCTGGTGTCAATCTGCTGGGATAATAAAAACATAGATGGTTGTTAAAAGTGTTGCAGTCGTTTCTATCACAAATGGCATGTTGGCAAACAGAATAGGAAGAACTTTACACCAGTGTTATAAAAGGTGCAAACAGAAAATAATTAGGATCATACAAATCTGTCTACGGTGTAGAAATTATCAGGTCCATTTTTAGATTCAAACTGACAAACCTATACCAGCAGGAGATGTATGTCTCATTTGAAGTTTCGGATACAGGCAATTATCAGGCTTCAGTTTTAGTTTTGCATTAATTATCACTATATATTGTGAGGAAAAACTATATGGTTTAATGAGACACATTGAACTTTAATGTTAATGTATGGTGAATACAGATAAAGATTATTGCTCATTTTTACCTATTCTGAGTAGAGTTGTTCATTTTCAGCTTTTTTCATTGTCACAAAAAACTGAAAAGTTGAATTACTTTAGTGAATTTTCCTGCCTCTTTGCCTATTTTTTATTGTTCATTTAGTTCAAATCTTTGGAAGTGAAAAGTTTTGTGAAAAATTTATAAACCAGTCGTACTGATCAGATTGATGAGCTAATGGTTAGTCTGAGATGGATCAAAGCCGATGTAGATTGCTGCCATATTCAGCTGCAATTTTGAATATTTCATATCGGTTTGTGCAAACACTGTTTTGTAAATATTTACATGGCAGTCAGTTTTGCATTACTTCAATTATTTGATAGCTTTTACATATAATTATCTGTTTTTACTTGTGCAAACAGCAGCAGCAGCTGTAGCACTTCTAGTGTGGTTTGAGACACTTCTAGCAGGAATGCCACGTTGTTTTATCCCATGTAATGCAAAAACAACAGAATATGATAGCATGTGCATAAACCAAATAAAATGTTGGAGATTTAAAGGAGATATATCATGCTTTTAGGGCGGCACGGTGGCTCAGTTGGTAGAGCTGATGCCTCTCAGCAAGAAGGTCACCGGTTCAAATCCAGGTCCGGGGACCTTTCTGGGTAGAGTTTGCAYRTTCTCTCCGTGCRTGCGTGGGTTCTCTCCGGGYACTCCGGCTTCCTCCCACAGACCAAAAACATGACTGTTAGGTTAATTGATAACTCTAAATTGTCCCTAGGTGTGAGTGAGAGAGTGAATGGTTGTTTGTCTCGTTTGTCTCTATGTGTGTTCCTGTGATGGACTTGCAACCTGCCCAGGGTGTACCCCGCCCCTCGCACTGTGACTGCTGGATATGGGCACCAGTGACCCACGCAACCCTGAAAAGGAAGAAGCGTGTACAGAAAATGGATGGATGGATATCATGCTTTAAAACATCTTGTATTTCTGTATTCCCTGTGTCAGCTTTACCTCCTGTCTGTCTCTGCTCTGGCCCTACCCACATTTGCCTGCTCCTTGTTCTTCTTCTTGGATTTCTTGGCGGTTGGCATCCAACATTATCACTGAAAAAATAAAATGTTGGATTTACTTAACCATTTTATGTCAACTGGTTCCACTTAACTGAGTTGAGTAAATTCAAAGCATACCACTTTTTTTAACCAAAGAACATGAGAACGTTGCTTTGAATTTACTCAACTCAGTTAAGTGGAACCAGTTGACATAACATGGTTAAGTAAATCCAACAGTTCATTTTTCAGTGAGTGTGGACCAGATTATCTATCCTATATTCTTACATATAATCTTGTTTATTTTAAAAATGTTATAAAGACTTTATTGATGTTTTCATGTTTAATTAATACATTTTCCATCATTAATATCTCTGTATCATATTTCCTTAATTCTTGTTTTAACTTTTTTCTACTCTCCCCATATTTTTACATTGAATTGTTCTACTGTTTCCATACCCCTACCACATTCACAACTACCTGTTGGATGTTTGCCCAGTAAATGCAATGTTTTATTAAACCGTGTGTGTCATAATCGTAACCTTGTCTTTACTGCTTGCTCTTTTCGACTTCCTCCTATTATTTTCATTCTTACAAGTTTCCGCTGTATTCTGAACAAATGATGACCTTTAGTACCCTCCTCCAAAATCCTCTGCCCTTTAGACCAGCATTTCCCAAAGTTGGGGTCGGGACCCAAACTGGGGTCCCGAAACATCAAGGTGGGGTCCTGAAAAGATTTTCTGAATTAAYTACATTTTTGCCTTAGTTGTTACACAGGAGTGAGGTTAGTGTATTTAAAATGGATAAACGTAGTATAAAAAATATTGTTACTATGTCCATGTTTAGTTGACCTGATACAAATGTTTATCATCCAAAACGATTTTGTGGGTCAAAAGCTGAAAAGTTTGGGAACCACTGCACTTTGGTTCCCAAAATTGGGCTCGGGACCCAATTTTGGGTCACGAAGCACCTTGGATAATCTCCAGAAATCAATTTAAAGGGTAATAAAATAATTG
>NW_013952426.1:346131-351220 GCF_001266775.1 Austrofundulus limnaeus | reverse complement strand
GCACAGGACCCTGCAAGTTCCTTAACAGAAGTCTGCAAAATATATCTGACTCTTTTCCCAAAAGTCATAACAAGTTATGTCCATCAGAAATCATAAATTTGAGGTAGGAAACCGCTACATAACTCTATCTTGTTTTAAAGCTTGTTTAGCTAAATAATCTGCCATATCATTCTCCTCTGTATCTTTATGAGCAGGTACTCACATAAATCTGATTACTGTTTGTATCTGTATAGGATTTCATGTATTTCATAAACAAATTCTGGGTGACCCTGATCCTTGTTGTTTCTCCTGTAAGAATCCCTCCGTTGTGAGGATTCCTTTATGAGGAAAATTTCACGGGTTCTTCTGTTTAAGGACAAATAACCCCTCTGTGTAGCAATGAGACCACACAATAAGATGGACGTGACTCGGTTAATTTAGTTTGATCTAACAATAAAAGAGATCATTTATTTACAGAGTCAAAGTAAATCACTAATATACAACTTATTGTGGAAAATAAAATTTTGTTAAGAGTTTTAACATCAACAACAATCAGTACGTGTCTGTACTAATTAATCGCCAGTATGGTAACTGAACAGAAACAGCAGAACTTTGGGTTTTATGTCTTAATAAACCAGATGTTTGCAGGTACCTTAAACTTAGGTGGCAATGCAAAAGTCAAGAAATAGAAGGAAAGGAGGATGTTAGCCCTAATGTTTTAGCTTATCAATATGTGAGAAACCAAAATAAGCATTTGTGTCTCTCAATTGCTTCAGCTGGACGCCAGTACGCTTATCAAAACATTCAGCCCCTACCGGAGGTGTCTTCACCGTCAGGGTCAGGCTTTTATAAAGTTTTCACCCAGCAAGAGACAAGCCAGGTGTGGCTTGTTAGTGTCTCATTACATTCTGTGTCTTGTCTCTTCCCCCTGTTGGATCATTGTACATCCTATGGCCTGTTTGGGTTTGTCTTCTTCTCCACGTGCCTCCCAGTAATTTCCTGTTCTTTTATATACAGTGGTTTGTAGCTACAACATCAACATTTTTTGTTCAAGTTTTTTGGCCTACTTCCTGGGTCTTACCCACACAAACCTAGCAGAAACAATCCTGGTAAATTTAGTGTCAGCTCTCCATTTGATTCCAGCAGAGCTACAGAAACAGGAACCAGAGCCAAGACCACAATCTTTAATTAAAGGAGTCAATAAGTTAACATTATCTGACTTCATTTTATGCGCTGACATCAGTCATCTGGCTTCAACTTTTCTTGGTTGATTGTTGGGTTAGAAATCTGCTCATTTGTTTTCTCTCCCTTTGAGATTTATTTAGCTGAAGTGTGGCAAAATGCAGGACATAACAATTAATTTACATTGCACATTTGAATCTAACAAATGCAGCTAATTACAAGCACTTAATCATTCAAATAAAAGAAAGTAAACAAACACTGAATCATCTGTAAGTAAAATACAAATGTTCACAAAACAGGTTATAAAAGTCTTAATTAAACGAGAAAGAAAAAGTTGAATTAGGTAAAAAGGCAAATTCATAAGATTTAGAAGAAAAGAAAACTGTTATAAAAAATAAAAAGCCATAATGACAAAAACATTGATGGTTCTAGGAGTCCACTTAAAAACAATTAAAAATTTTGGATCTTTAGATTTAAGGGTTTAAATGTAAGAAGAACCTAAAAATTAACTCAATAAGTAGCAGTAAATGCTTTATCTTCTTAGTTTCTGTTATTATGTTTTGTTTGTTCTTTATGGAAAACCCACAAAAAGTGCATTACAGCAGTCATGTCTGCTTGAATATTAGCTATATTGGTTTGCAGTCTGTTGCAACATATTTATCATGAAAAACACTTAGCAAAATGTTGCTAGTCAAACACCCCTGCTTTGTGTAACCCTCTGCTGGTTAAATACTGTAATTCAACAATCCATCACACTGTGTTCACTTGAGCTACTATAGCATTTTAGAGATTTGAGATGTTTGGGTCCTCCACTGAGTGAGTAGCCTAACTTCTCAATGAGAATCTCTCTCTGATTCTCCAAACTGAAGTCACTCCGACTGTTAACTGCAACAGGTAAGATACTGACTACTCATACAGCCCCACTTCAAATTTGAATTATCCCTGGAAATCAGTCTGCAGCAGTTAATCACAAAATGTATTTTAAGCTTTTGTTGTTTAAAGGGGAGGCGGGGAGGGGCTATTATACAAATTCAACGTTTTTTAGCTTCATATCATGTTATGTCATTCCCACATCAAAAACTCTGCCCAGAGTGTTGCTTTGACTCATCCATGATGCATGTTTGAAAAATCCCTGAATGTCCTGTGGTAGCCATGTGGAGCTACCTAAAAGCAGGCTGGTACAAAGCTCCGCCTATTTATACAAAGCTCCTCCCTGGAGCTCAGTTTGCAGCCGAGCTCCCACCCGACAGGGCAGCCCTCCCGGAAGCATTGTTGTGAAGTAATGGAAGTATCAGAAACAGTAGGAGGTTCTTAAAGAGACAGAGGCCAATTTCAAGGCATTTAGATGATGCAAAGTCACATTTATTTTTGATTTAAACAGTGTTTTTAATTGCAATTGAAGGTAACATAGCTACTTGATCGTGGTATAAAATTGAACTATGTGCCTGAAAAATACACAATTGCCCCCCTTTAACTAAAAACTTAGCTTAACAAAGTTTCAGACATTCAAGCTCTCAGCTGCTGCCGCTTCAAACTGTCATTCAGTAATAAGTGTCTGAGTTAATGCTATTTTTATGTTGGCTAAGCATGATTGAATATGGCAGCCACCTTATAGTGGACTGGCTTCATAAGTTAATCACTTGTAGACACACATCCAGAGAAAACTTTCAGAAAGGTTCATTAAAATAAAGTTTCATCCAGTGGTTTGAGATATATTTTGCTGGTATGGATACAGAAACACACACCCCTACAGAAACAAAGGCAAAAACATTATTGCTCACATTCAGCTTTTGAGTGGTGGGCAATAAAAAGAACAGCAGCTGTCACTGCGCATTTAATTCACTAAGGCTCCTAATTTTCAGAGTGAATCTTATCATCCAACACCTCACCGTCATCCAACGTCTGATTAACAAAACAAATTTTTGACAGGAGAAAACAATTTCAGGGTTATGATATTCTCAGCTGCCTGACTGCTGAATAACTGAACCTGCAGCGCCAGCAAGGGAACGGCACAGCTGTCTCTCTCTGTCCGTGTCGGGATGACCTCTCACCACATGAAACTGGGGATTTTGACAAAACCAGTCACTAAATTGAATTGCTCTCCATTTCTTTCCACGTGTGAGCATAAAAATACTAATTGCTGATTTGAATCAAACATGTATAGTAACTGCTGGCAATATTTGTCTAATATTAAACTCACAATGGGATTAGTAAAACAAGCATGTGCAGTTTTCTACAGGAGGTGAGACACATAAACAGCTATTTATTCAGGGAACAGATGCAGGTTGAGCATATTAAGTGGCGTAGACACCTATAAAACTAGATACTGCATGGCGGTAACATAATGACCCCCGTACGCAGAAATGCACCAGAACTCAGAAGACTTTATTCCTAATAAACRTCATGCTACCAGGTGCATCCCAAAATTGTAGTGGTTTGGGTGGGGGTCTTTTTTTTTGGTGGGGGGTGCATTGGTGGGCCCGATGGATAGAGCTTCATCGGAGCTGAACAACAAAAAAAATCTGAAGCTCCTATGTTTAATCATTTTTGAGCAATAACCCTTTTTGTATATCCAGATACCCTTTTTCAGGTAAATTGGGGGGTGCGGGGGTGGGGGGGGGGGGCACTGATTGGTGGATAGAGCTTCATCAGAGCTAAACAACAAAAGAAATCTGAAGCTTCTATGCTGAACAGTTTCTGAGTTATAAGCATTTTTGCATGTCCTGACACCCCCTCATTGAAAGGAGCCCCCTCCTCAAATATAGAATAGAATAGAATAGAATAGAAACAGCCTTTATTGTCCCACGTGGGGAAATTCAGATGTAGCAGCAGCAGCAGGTACACACATCAATGCAACTACTGTGTGTGACAATATCAATTATAGCAAAAACAGAATAAGAATAATAATTACCGTGCCAGACCATCAATGAGACATTAGATAAAAACTGAAGCAGCTACTGTGCAGAAAGATATACAGTTACAGGAAATTACAGTCATGGCAGACTTGTGCGAAATGAGTTAAACTCAGTGTGTGCAAATTCAGTGTGTGTGGGGTGTATCGTAAAACCGTTGGCTGGGGCAGTGTAGGTCAGACTCATCTACAGCCCTGCCAAATTTCATGTTGATTGGTGCAGCCGTTTTTGTGCTATGGTTGACCAAAAATCACTGAAAAAATAAAAATATAAAATAAACAGTACAAAAACAATATGACTCCTGCTTACGCTTCGTGTGCGAGGGTCATAATAAACAGTAACAGTTTAGAACATGCAAGGATCTGTGAAACAGCCACACCAAGACTCCTCATGATAAAGCCAACTATTGGTGGTAAAAGGATTTACTGATCAGCTCAGTTATAGGCACACATAAATAACAACAAATAATAACAACACAGAGACAAAACTCATAATAGTTGGATGGAACATGTTTGGGTTAAAATCATTTTAACTGTAATTCAAATATTATAATGATTTCTTTACATTTCCATGTGCTTATATTTGACTACATTTAGCCTGTTGGCATGCTAAAACAAGCTAATTTTCCTAAAGAAAATAAGCTGAAAATTGTGCATTGATCTATTTAACCAGGCAAGTCCCATAGAGATGGCAGATCTTTTTTTTCAAGGGAGATCTGGACCTGAAGGCAACCTATTGTACGTGTTTTTGGGGGTGGTGGAAACTGGAGAAAACCCACGCAAGCACAAGAAAAACATGCAGACTCYGCACAGAAAGACTGCAGGTCCAAACTGGGGAACGAACCCAGGACCTTCTTGCTGTGGGGCATCGGTGCTAACCACTGAGCCATCATGCTACTGTGTATATATTGAAAGAGGCCATTTTCAATCAATACCATGAAAATTACTTTAAAAATTAATTTTATCCATTTTGTTATGTTTGTTGTATAAGTTTTAGAATTCTTTTCACAGAAGAGT
>NW_013952426.1:338409-345288 GCF_001266775.1 Austrofundulus limnaeus | reverse complement strand
ATATATATATAAAGCCAGATTTGAGTCAGTCGTACTTTTGGGCAGGGCTATTCAACTAGCGGTTCATGTGCCACATCTGTCCCATGGGTGGCTTGTGTCCAACCAGCCAATGAGCACAATTTCTTTCTGTTTTATTTGCATTTTCCACCATTTTTCCCCCCAGGTTCTCTGGTTTTACAGTCCAAAAACAAGCTTGTAGTTTAACTCTCTCTACGATGAACTGGTAACCTGTTCAACCTCACCTCTCACCTTTTGACTACTTGTCTAAAGATTTGTGATGGTTCTGATAAACAAAAAGGGAAAAAATAATCAAAACTCTGTCTTTGTTTTTGGTTGTTTTTTTTTTCCCCGCTCTCGAAGGCGTAAGACGATTTTCCTTCTCTCCTGCCCTTCCTTATCTTCCCTGCTTTGCTGCTTGGAGCCTTTTCTACATTTTTCATGCGAAACTAGAAATTATGGATATTTTTTATGGATTTGGTTAGCTGGTCTCTCAATAAAATTTTTGGAACAAAATTTTTTCTTCTTCCATGGGAGGACATGTCAAAGATGGGACCTCTGTTCTTCTCTGTTCTGGATATATGTCTGGATTCTGATCACCAGATTCTGCAGATTGGCTTGGTGGTCTCCTGGTGTACTACAAAACAGCATCAGTGTCTGTTCATTTCCTAGCTGCCTGACCAATTTGATGGATGGCTGTATACTATTAGCACTCGGACATTGGCCTTGAGCGAGCTGGACTCGGTCTGCAAGTGGTTCTATTGAGGGTTGCGGGCCGGCTGTGGTCCCTGGACTTTGCTGGCCAGATGGAATAGATCTTGGAGAAGCTGATACATCGGCTCTGCGGAATTTGTCCACAATATTTGCCTGATTAGATTCGCCACCTTGAGATGTACCAGCAGACATTAAAGCAGAAGGAAAATTGTTATCGTCTGCCTGACTCTTCTGTTCCCAAAACAACTGATTACAAAATCTGGTTCTCCCCTACAATGGCATTGATCTGTTGACTAAATTCTTCCTGGCTGGATTATGTCGATAAGGCTCTGCCACCCCCCTGTCTGATTTGGTTTCCTGAGCAGGCTGAGGGCCGCACAGAATGAACAGTTCCATCAATATTCTGAACTATGGCTGCGCTAGTTTTGGGGACTGGATTCTTCAGGTTCATTCTTCAGATATTCACACAAGCATACAACACTCTTGGCTTCAGATACACGCCCCCCTAAACTCACTTACCGTACTCCTCTGGCTAATAAATGCGCTCTATGCAGAGCTTTTTTTATAAACACCATAGTGTGTCACAGTGTTGATATAATATGATGGTTTTGCTTTTTTCCTCATCTTCCCTCGTGTGTTTTTTTTTTAGTTTTTCTGTTGTTAAAGGTGGCGCAACTGTGTTTGCTTAATGACCKGTCTTAACTGCCCCTTCCCCCCTTCCCTGAATGTACAGCATCTTGTGAATTTATTTCTGTGAAAGGCGCTGTATAAATAAAACTTTACTTACTTACTTACTTGATTTCAGGCAGTGTTGTACAAAGTACCTCAAAGCGATACTTGTGCAAGTATCTTATCATAAAAATACTTTGGTAAAAGTCTTCCCTAAAAAATATTACTTGAGTAAAAGTCTTAAAGTGTCTGATATTTTTTTGTACTTAAGTGTCAAAATTTAATTTCTGACACAAAATCTTCTTAAGTATTAAAAGTAAAAGTACTGAGTAAAAGTGAGCAGTTAGACTTTCTAAAATGACATTTATTGGGAGGTTACTTCTCCAAAAAATATTTTTTCAAATGGCGTGCAGCTGTGATGGGTTGTGTACAAGCTAATAGGGTGTCAGAATGGTTTTTATACTTCTCATCCAACCACAACTAAATTCACTCTATCCAGGAGACACAATTTATCAGGATAGTATTTTTTAAGTAATAACAACTCGGAATAAAATAGGAGTAACGACTTTCTACTTTTTACCTTTTTTAAAAATATATTGAGTAGAAAGTACAGATAATTGTGTAAAAATGTAATGAGTAAAAGTAAGAAGTATGCTGAAAAATAATTACTCAAGTGAAGTACAGATAACCAAAATTTCTACTTAAGTACAGTAACGAAGTATTTGTACTTAGTTACTTTACAACTCTGATTTCAGGTCTTGTTGCTGTCCTTTCCCCACTATAAACATTAAATGCACGCCTGACCTCAGCCCTTCTTTATATAAATTATTTCTGAGTCAGACCCCTGAATTTCCTTACTGTCACTCCTGTGCAGATGATTAAAACATGTTCTTCTTCTCTGCAGATTGGTGACGTGTGCAGGAAGTTGCCCCCCAAGAATTTCGGGGACGAATTTTCATTTTATGTCCTACTGTGACACAAACGAGAATTACTGTGACCCCCCACATTGATTGACTGGGACATAATTTGCAAGCGTCCATAATTAGGATTGGAGTTAATCCCTCTGTGTCTCGTTGCTGCTGCATATTTTCCTTCCTGAGAGCCTGACCTCCGTTAGAGATAAGGAGAACACCTTCCTTGTCGCTCTGTTCATGGAGACTTCTGAGCACAGCTGATAAACTGTTCCTTTAAGCAGACTTCCTTGTTGAAACCTTAACCTCCGCTTCTTATGGGCTTGTTGTCTCTCAATGAATCAGCAGCTAATTAAGACAACCCCATGCTGGTTCTTTCAGCTTCTCTGCCACCCAGGCTCTTTATCTGCCCATTTGAATTTTTCATCTGCCCATCCCCCTTTTTTCCCATGTGGCTGTTGACAGGGAGGAGATTATTAAACTATGAAAGCTGTAAAACCTGCTTTTACGATTTGAAAAAAATACTTGTCTTTATCTAAATATGTCCATCAGAGTCAAAAATGGACAAAACTTGGTGTCTCTTAGCTTGTCCAAAAGATGTTTTGTGCTAAATARTAGCTCATTTTTTTAGTTGTTAATTAACTAAAGAAAATTAGATTAGGTTCAAAATAGTTGAAACAAGATGTTTTGAATCATTGAAAGGGATGACTTTAACTATACTGATAGTGCTTAGGTCTATCTATTGTTGTTTTTTTAATGAGTTATTTAATTCAGGAAAAAAACTGGAGTTTTTTTAAGTTAAGAATAAATGTTGTCTTATTCTGCTTTGAGCAGAGCCAGACAAGCTCCAAGTCACAAAACCAAGGCAGGTAACTGAGAACTCACATGGATGCAGTCCAGAAGGTTTTAGGACAAAGGATTCATCTTTAACACCAAAGACAGAGTCTAGTGCTAAATTAAAATAATGTTCTGCAAAGGCAAAATGATCATGGAGTCAAAAACATTGACACTCAGACAACTGCAAACAATACAAAGATCACAAAAACGAACCAAAGCAGTGATGGCAAGCGTTTCAGTCAGAAGTCAAAAGAGAAAAACTGGGGCTGAATCGACATACATTATCAAAAATAAAACTGGATCAGGTGTGACACGGGGGGCAGGAAAGCAAACTGATGAGAAGCTAAAACTACAAAATAAAACAGAAAGCAAAGGTGTCAAAATAAAACATTGGTAAAAAGAAGACAGAAATGCTCCCTGTGACACAGTTTTTTAAAATTTTTTTTAGTTTATTGCTTGTGTGCTTGTTGAAGTTTAGACATTTGATCCTATTTTTTATTTATTTTTTGTGAGCTGTTTTTTTATTTTATTTTGTGAAGGTTTCGCCAATGTACATTTGGTTACCAATATTTCCTGTTTCTGGCTAACACCTGGTTCCAGCTCCTAACCAGCACACCTTCAGCTTGTTGTAATTTTTTTCCTTTGACATATATTTACTTTGTCAGAGTAGATAAACAGTATCTTTGTCAAATTGCTTCCATATTGCTGCCTCGTCTGTTTTCCCCTTGAGTTGAGTTTTTCGTAATTCCAGTTCTTCTGTTTCAGTTTTGTTGCCTGGAGGTTCCCCAGGGCTGTCTACCTGCCTGCCAGCTCCTCCTTTGTCTATTTGGGTCCCATTTCCACCATCTGCTGTTCTTCTTATGACAAAACCTAAGCAAAAGACAAATGTCTGTGCAATGATATAAAGAACTTGTAGGATTTACTTGAAAAAATCCTCGTAACAATTTGCACTAACATTTGTTAAGTAAATTTAAATGCTACAAATTCATGTAAATCACGTACCTGATGTATTCACAAATCTTTAACTATATTCTTAATAACTTTTGCTAGATAATTATGAGAGTAAATATTACATGAATTTGTATAATTTAAATTTACTTAAACATTAGTGCAAATTGTTACGAGGATTTTTTTCAAGTAAATCTTAAAAGTTCTTTATATCAGTTAGAGATGTGACGTTCGTGAACGACCCGAGTCTTTTGAACAGCTTTTTACAACGAACGATAGGAGCCAAATCGCAGGCAGTAACGAGACATTTGTAATTTTATTTCTTTTATTCCTCATATAATCTTTATTTTTTTCATATTTAAATCGCTCCCACGTTGCTTTTTCACGGAAAACAGGCGGAGTTGTGGAGTACAGAAGCTCACGGTGAAAGGGGGAGGGGGGTTTCCGCTTAACAAACTCATGGTTCCACCCACGTGACGGGATTACGTCATTATGCATGGCTACGTGATGACTTAATACGTTCAAAATTGAACGGCTCTTTTGAACGGCTCCATGAAACAAACAKCTCCCAAAGATCCGGATCCCTTCAAAGAGCCATTTATCCCATCTCTAATATCAGTGCACATGCGTCAAGCACAATATTGTAGCATGACACCTCACAGCTACAGAGAGAGGTGTAGCTCTTGTTGCAGTTCAAAACTTCACCACCAGGTGGCGGTTTTGAAGAATTTTTATTGGATTCTTCTTCATGAACAAAACAAAGTGAAACTCACAGATCTTATTAATGACTAGGCCTACCACTCTCACTTATGGTTACTTCTGCTGAACGGTTTAATACAAGTTAACAAATAATGAACACACAAATTAGAGTAACACAACAGACTAATTGCTGAGAGAACAATGTTAACCAATTCCCTAAAATGATTTAACAACAACAACAAGCGTGAATTCTACCCACAATTCTCCACTGCAGTCACACAACAAACAGCCAGTCTGAGCTAGCACTGCTAACATTCACCGGCTACATTATGCCATCAAACTATTGCACACCATCAAATGTATTCAAGCAAAAGAAATCAGACAACTTGTGTTTTTTTTTTTCGACCATGTTTTGTCCTCTCCTTGAAAAGTGAAGCAAGGGAATGAGGAGCAGCAGCCTTTGTGTGTTCATTCGCCCTCAGTTTTAGCCCAGAAGAGTAGAAGTTACTTAATATATTCAAGTTTATGTGCTGTCCAGAAAAAGCACTTAAATATTACTGGTAAAATAATATTAGCATTTATTTTTTCTGTACAGTAATACTGATAAATAATATAATGCATATTGTTTATTTGGTAAATTCTAGTAGTTTAGAGATTTTGATAGTTTTTTGTGAAATTTAAAAAGAATAACTAAATAAATGTTAACACACCCAAAAGTTTGTTTTTTCAGTGTGTGTTTGCTAAGGTTGATCAGTTGTGGCGGCCATTTTAAATCAGTGGGTACCTATACAGACCTAAATGTTAAGCTCAAGATTTATTTATTCATTATTTATTTTACAGTGAAATATCTCAATATCTTGTTAGTTTATAGCAATCTTGCACCTAAAACAAACTAAAGTGATAAGAACGTTAAAAATAAAAGTTTTCTACAGTTTCCTCTTTAGAGGCATCATCAGAAGCAACCTTTCTTTGTTATTTATGATATCCAGAGAATCAGGCTGAATCTCATCTCAGATTAAATGGTAGTCATCACTGCACATATTAGATTCTGATTATCTGAAGCCACTGCAGGCTGTGGAGCTGCACATGATCCCCCAGTGTTGCCTAATATTATTAATGGTGTTGATATTGCGCCTCAAAATGAGTTTAATCTAAAAAGTGATTGAATTTCTAGTAAGTAATTAAAGCGAGTAATTTGAGAACCTACTTGAACCTTACACTGGGGCCAATTATTCCTGGTGTGCAGAAACGTGTTAATTGAGGTGTGCGGAAGGCAGGATCCATTATTACACAGAACCGCCTGCGTTAAAAAAGGAAGCCAATGTTCCAAACAGCATCAGCACTGCCCTCTCTGAACCACATTCAGGTTGATGCTTTACAAAGTTCATTGCTTCATAAATTTGTACCGATGTCCCGCATAGCTGTGATCTGTAAAAAATGAAATCTGTCACACCTTATTAGTCCCAACAAACTTCATTCAAAACATCAAATGTTGCTGCTGAAAACAGAAAACAGATGGAAGATGTCATGGCCTTTCAGTATGAGGACATGGTTCTCAAATGGAAACAGGTGGAATGCTCTTTCTGGGTTAGAGGCGAGTCTGTGGCCCCGCTGGAGGATTTCAAATATCTTGCTCATGAGTGATGGTTGGATGTGTTGAGAGATGGATCAATCAAAACTTCATCTGCAGTAGCTATTGAGACAAAGAAGCTGAGCCAAAAGGTGAAGACCTTGACTTACTGGTCCATCTATGTTCCAACCCTCACCTATAGTTCATGTGGTATGAATATGAAATGAATCTCAGGATCACCCAGGACAACCTGGAGAGTAACAGTGGAGAAAAGAAAGTATAGATGTTGACCTATAGAGTATGGCTGTAGTTCTGTATGTATGTATAGATAGATGATTGTATAGATGGATGAATGAATGTATGTATTGTATGAATGGATGGATGAATGAATGTATATATTGTATGAATGTATGTATTGTATGAATGGATGGATGAATGAATGTATATATTGTATGAATGTATGTATTGTATGAATGGATGGATGAATGAATGTATATATTGTATGAATGGATGGATGGATGGATGGATGAATGG
>NW_013952426.1:327120-337300 GCF_001266775.1 Austrofundulus limnaeus | reverse complement strand
GATAGATAGATAGATAGATAGATAGATAGATGTTTTACTGTATATATGGATAGATGGATGGATGAACAGATGTATGTATGTACCAGGTAGGTAGGTAGAATTGTGTTTTCATTTCATAATTAAATACACAAAACAAGCAAGTTTTGTATATTTACATGTAAGGCTTGTGTAAACACTTTTAAGAGTTTTTCCTAATCAAAGAGCCATTTGCAAACACATGCAGAGGGAAACAAAGACAGAAGAGAGCATCCAGGGAGCCATAGCATCGATTAACAAGAAAACACTCCCATGATAAAATTTGCACAAAGAAAAGTTTCTGCAACCCAGATATTTGTGTCATCAGGTTAAATAGACGTACTTCTGATTGCTCTTCAAACTTTGCAGCCACAGGAGATGCGATTCCTTTTCGTCKTTGCACTTTGCACGCTCAGCCAACACTTATTTAATTACAAGTCCTGCTAGTCCTCAGCCAGAGTTACAAACTATTTGCTCACCATCGAACAGCAGACAGACGTAATGATTGCCAGTTACTGTTGTTTCCTGTCTGTGCTAGATTAATCGGTGATACACTGCACTGACTACCGGTTCTGCTCAATTGCACCGACTTTGGCAGCTCATGAAGAAACCTCATGTCTTGTTAATAAAGAGTGAAGCCCAGGGGTTTGGTGCATGTCACCCAGCCAGGAAATTACATCCAGAACCACAATGTTGCCCACCGGTCTGAGGGAACAGGCCCACAAGAAAAAAAAACACCTGTCTTTGTAACAAGAGGGAAGCTCTGTAATTTCTAGCCTTGTTGTGGACGATAGTTGATGATGCTGAGAATGTACGAAATTATTTCCTAAACATTGATCCCAGTTTTCAGGTTGAAGCATTTGTTGGATTAAAGTCATTACCTGTTTGTGATTTAGTTTATTTATTTTTTCCTCTCATGTGAAGTCAAGCACTGAACAAAACAATATCCACAGATAATGTTTTGGATGCGATATGAAGTAAGAATACTTTACAAAGCAACCGCCTCAGCACATAAAGCTACCTTTCCGCTTGGAGTCCAGCAAGAAGAAAATCTCTCACTCTCCTCTGGCTGATCTGCCCTGTGCATAAATGAGGCTAACTGCCTGTGAATGAGCTGGAAGCTGTGCTGTGACAAACGTAACTTGCTTTTCATTGAGTGGTTGCACTTTGGTGCATTTTACCTCAGGGGTTTGTGGTGGCGGTTAAAGCCCTGATGGTTTCTGCTGAGATCACGGAGAGATCCAACAAGCCTAAGTCGGCCCGCTTGCAGTGCCCGCTATTATATGGCCCACACTGGATGAGTTCGGTGCCAGCGCTCAGTGCTCATGCAGGTCATTAATGTAGCATAACAAGAAGAAAAGGATGAGCAAGTTAGACTGGAAAATAGAAATGTAGCAAAACATCAAATTTTACTTTGTGATTAAGATTGGTATTTCTTCTTTTTCTTTTGTAGTGGAGGTTGGGATGGTTTAGCATCATATCCGTGATATTAGCAGCACAACAGATAAGTGGTTACCACTGCTGACTCACAGTAAGAAGGTCCTAGGTTTAATTACCAGGTCAGATCAGGGGTCTTTCTGTGTGGAGTTTGCATGTTCTAATGTTAAAAAAAACTGTCTGCATGTATTTTTCCTCACCCAGGAGACATTTCAATATAACAAATCAACTCACTTTTTTAAAYAAACCCCTTGATATTGTCACTACCTACAAATATCTTGGAATTACTTTGGATTCTCATTTGACTTATCGTGATCATGTGCAAGTCTTAAACACTAAGTTGAAACAGAAATTATACGTTTATTCAAAAATTAGATCTAATCTGACATCTTCTGTTTCAAATATCTATCTTCATGCCATTATACTCTCAACCATGTCGTACTGTTTACCTGTTTGGTTTCTTACAACAAATGAAATCTTAGAACCCATAGTCAGGCTCTACAACAGGGCCTACAAAATTCATAAAAAAACTTCCTGGTTGGACTCATCACTGTACAGTTCTTTCATTGTCTGATGCCTTGACTTTTCAGAATTGTGTTTTGTATAGTGGTATTAATTTATATTTTTAGATCTTCCAAGGTGCCAATTATGGAACTCTCTGTGCATTGTTGCCCAAATCAAATTCTGGAAGTGGTCATTCAACTAGWTCTGTTACAAAAGGACAACTGATATTACCAACTTTTAAAAACTGTTACGGCCAGAGGTCTTTCTTCTATGTTTATACTAAAGCATGGAATGACATTCCTCAAAACATAAAGTCCATTTCAAAACTACAGCCCTTTAAGAAGAATCTTGTCTGCCATCTGCTGGACACTTTATGTTGTGCTCATATTTAGACGTCCTATTTTGCAAATGCTGCCTTTTTGAAATTTGGTATGCTTGTTTGTCTTTGTGTCTATGGTGTATAATGATGTGATTGTGATGCTGTATTTCTGAGTGTTTTATGTGCTGCAGAACAGGAACCTGCTGTAAAACAGCAATTATGCTGAGTCAGGCTTGATTTTTGTAATCTTTTCCTGTTAAATCAATAAATCAAATCAAATCAATCTCATGGTGCTTGCATGGGTTTTCTCCGTTTTACTCTCACAGACCAAAAACATGCACTTTATGTTGCTTTCAGATCCAGGTTTGATTCCATCACTCTTCAGTCACATGTTGAAGTGCCCTTGGAAAATACATTGAACCCTTCATTGTCTCTGGTGTACATCCCATCAGTGTACAAGTCAGACCAGGAAAGTCCTTTGGTCCAATTGTTTGGTCCGGACCAAAAATGGACTTTTTTTCGTTTGGTGCGGTTTGCATTCACATTGTGCTTTTTTGCAAATGAACTATAACTTGTAAACAAAGCCATGTGTGTGACAGTCATTGCTCCCATTGGACAAAAAAAAGGACAGGGGCGGGACTGAGCCACAGATCCAGAAGAAAACAAGGAAGTCCTGCATGCTGAGGTTCTGATGCGCACATTTTTGCTGATAGTACAACTGCAATAGCTTTTAAAATGTCAGAAGCAGCTAATTTAATGGTGGTTCTGTGATGATATTCTAATTTTGGAGCGGCGTCAGTAAATGTGTCCCGCAACCCAAAGGAGACGAGGTGCGCTGCGTGTTCTGACCCACWWCATGCTGCCAACAGAGCTGCTAAAAGGAGACGACGAAACAGGTATGATTTCAGTTTATTTAGCTCAGCAACGGTGGCCTGTGAAGTCCAAAAAGGTGCATGTTTAATGCAGTTGGTTCGGTTAGAGTCCGGTCTGTATTCACACCAGAAGAGAACCACACCAGAGTTCGTTTGGAAGCAGACCGAGACCACCTCAAAAAGCAGGTCTCGGTCCGGTTGTTTGATCCGCACCAGAGTTTGTATGAGTGTATTCACACCAGCAGAAAAGGTCCGGACCAACGCTGGAAACGAACTCTGGTTCGTTTAAAGCGGAGCAAATTATCAGGTCTGAATACGACCTTAAATTGAAAGATTTGGATTAAGTTTGTTCCAAAGCAGGTACATTTTTAAAAACCCCAACACAAACTTAGATGTAAGATAAGTGCAAATAAAAAAAAAACACATTTAGAACCAATTTTCTTTAGCAAAATGCAGTACATACAACTGTAACAAAGAAAGAAATTGGCACAAAAGTCAATAAAAAATAAACTTTAAAACTAAACTCACAACAATTGAAACTGCCAAAGAATATAAATTAGTTTTAAAATAAGATTTACAACCAGGTCTGATGCCTGACTAACATGTAGGGGCAGTTAGTTTCGTGTTTCAGACATTACAACAGCCAAAGTTCAATTTGAAGGGTAGAAATTCAGTTTTATACAGCATAAAAGATGAAACACTTATTTATTAAACTGAGTACAACCACAGAAAATGTTAAAGGTTAAAAGAGTCAATATTCAACTTTAAACTTTGGAGAAGCCCTATAGATTGTCCTATAGGGGAAAATCTGCAAGAACAATATGAGTTTACTGCAGGTCACTTCAAACTATATTCAATAAAATGTATTTTAACAATTTGTTCACAAATGCAAATTTCAATCATTTATGATGTGAAATTTATTCTATTTCTCCAATTTATAGGAACTAAAATGACTGGCTGTTTACAGAGACCTGAGAGATTTGCCTTGTTTTTCCAAGAATCAATAGAAACTTGGCTCAGTTTCTTCTTTATAAATCCCGATTAGCATACTGCTAATTACAGCAGTTGACAATCAAACAAAATAAACAATAAGAGCAAAAAGCTTCCAGCTCATTTCTCAACATTTCAAAACCACAGGTGTTCACCTTTTCTTTTCTAGTTTTCAATTCTTCTTTTATTTCCCAGTTTGCTTTGTGTCAAACTAGAGCAGAGGTATTGTTGGAGAAGGAAAGAGGCATTCAGATAATAGAAAAATTTTGCATAGAGTAATAATGAAGAGCAAGCTGGGGATGGAACAATAAAAGGAAAAAAACACAGAAAGCAGGACTATCAAATCTGAGATGGAAGCAGGATTCAACATGAACCAAACCGGGAGCAACATGAGCAATTTGTTGGTCCAACATTAATTTATATTCCAAGTTCCACCTGAAAATCTTTTGGTTTTCTAAGATGATGCAAATGCATTTTAATGAGATARGTCAGTCATCATAAAAAGTTTAAAAATGTAAAAAAATAACTTTCATTCGCTTCCATATCAAATCAACCATCTGCCATCAGAAATGACCAACTAACTCAATTTATTTGAACAGCAGTGTGGAAGAAAATCTTAAAGAATTTTAACCTGTAGAAAGTAAAAAAAATAAATAAATTCAAATAGATGTGGCAGAAATCCAATAACGGAACCGATCTTTGTATAAACAAGAATATAAAGTCAAATAAGGGCTGCAAGGAGGTGAATCATCCGAAGTGTCACGGTACATGTTCACCTCTTCTGAACGAATCTACACTTGTCAGTTTCAGATTTCAGAAACTCCATTTCTTGAGTAAATTGGACTTTTTGTACAAATACACCCTATCTCCGTGTTTCTCCTCACTTGTTTGAATAAAGGCCTCTTCAGGAGAGAGGTGATGAGGCTTGGAGAATCATACAATATTTATTTTGACTCAAGAAAATCTTATAACGTCTACAAACTCAAGTCAAAATTCACTGCCTTTTGGGTATTTATAAGCTGAAGGTGATATTAACAAAACAAAAGAATAAAATACAAAATGTTCCTTCTACTTTGAAAAAATTGATTTTTAGATGCTCT
Source organism: Austrofundulus limnaeus (assembly GCF_001266775.1). Lineage (NCBI taxonomy): Eukaryota > Metazoa > Chordata > Actinopteri > Cyprinodontiformes > Rivulidae > Austrofundulus > Austrofundulus limnaeus. The sequence goes on along the minus strand of NW_013952426.1, from coordinate 332,063 downwards.
TTGTACATATTCAACAAACTGCTTGTGGGAGGTGGTGGGGAAAAATGTTTCATCTAAAATTAGCAGATTAAAATGAGTAATTTTGAAGTGCAAACTTTTATTGTGCGTTACACAAAGGTTAAGAAGTACTGGAAAAAAATTACTAAACAAAAGTAAAAATACCTTAATAGAAAATGAATGGTAAAAATGAATAAACCTGAAAAGAAGTGAAAGTCTTTAAACTGCTCACAATAATCAGGGAAGTAAAAGTAAAAGTACTTTTACACATTAAGAAATGAAGTGTTGAATGTACTAACCAAGTTATGTCAGTTAGTTCCACTAAATCAAGATGAGTAAACTGCTTTACATTTACTCAACTCGATACACTATTTTTTTTTTTTTGTGTTTCATTAATTTTTATTGATCCATTTATATATTTTAATTATGCCAGATTTGGTCCTCTGTATGTGTTACTGTGCCAAGGTGTTAAATCTGAGGCTGTAAATGTGTCCGCCTCGGCTGGGAGTTGGGTAAACAATGGGATTGACTAGATGCACCGATCAGGTGGACTGATACACTTGCAGCCTCAGCACCATTGGTGTATAGGCTTTATGTTCTGTCTGTGGCACACCCGCATTTGAGTTGTTTAACAGAGACATTGTTCACTTGAGAAAACATTGACAAACTAAACAAAGGGTGTTGGGTAAAACTGTAAAGCTTTATAGCATTTGTTCACACTGTGAGGTCATTTGTAATTGAAGAAAAAAATATAAACTTAAAACTGATTAGCTTGCCAGGATGAAGATTTCTGTCTCCCTCTCCATAAACTGTGCTCTGTATGTCACAGATGATGAAGTACTAACCACTGAGAATTCAGATAAAACATTATTTAAAATAAATCACAAGATTATGCATTTAAGAGAAATTGTGGGGCAGTGGATAGAGCTGTCGCCTCACATCAAGAAAGTYGCTGGTTCATCTCCCAGCCTTTTTGTGTGKAGTTTGTATGTTGTCCTTGTGCACATGCAAGTTTTCTTCAGGTACTCCAGTTTTCTTCCACAGAACAAAAATGAGCATGTTAGTTTAACTGGTACAGTAACTCTAAGCTGTCTCTAGGTGAGAGTGAGTAATTGTTTCCATTTGCCCCCGCGATGGACTAGCGGCCTTTCCAGTGTGCCCCCCACTTCTCCTAACTAAGTAAAAGTAAAATTATATGAACAGAAAATGACTTTGGTAAAAATAAAATTCACTGATGAGAAAACTACTCAAGTAAAAGTCATAAAACGGTTCACAAAAAATAGGAAAGTAAAAGTACTTTTACAAACTCTCTAAGAAATAAACAATTGAATTTACTGAACCAAATTGGTTCCACTAAGCCAGGTTGAGTAAACTGAGCAATATACAGTGGTTTGCAAAAGTATTCATACCCCTTGAACTTTTCCATATTTTGTCACATTACAACCACAAACATAAATATATTTCACTGGAATTTAATGTGAAAGACCAACACAAAGTGGTATACAATTGTGAAGTGGAAGCAAAATTTTACATGAATCAAAACATTTTTTACAAATAAAAAACTGAAAAGTGTGATGTGCAAAATTATTCAGCCCCCCTGAGTCAATACTTTGTGGAGCCACCTTTTGCTGCAATTACAGCTGCAAGTCTTTTAGGGTATGTCTCCACCAGCTTTGCACATCTAGTGACTGCAATTCTTGCCCATTCCTCCTTGCAAAACAGCTCAAGCTCAGTCAGATTGGATGGAGAGCGTTTGTGAACAGCAGTTTTGAGATCTTGCCACAAATTCTCAATTGGGTTTAGGTCTGGACTTTGACTGGGCCATTCTAACACATGAATATTCATTTTTTTAAACCACTCCATTGTAGCTTTGGCTTTATGTTTAGGGTCGTTGTCCTGCTGGAAGGTGAACCTCCGCCCCAGTCTCAAATCTTTTGCTGACTCCAACAGGTTTTCTTCCAAGATTGCCCTGTATTTGGCTCCATCCATCTTCCCATCAACTTTGACCAACTTCCCGGTCCCTGCTGAAGAGAAGCACCCCCAGAGCATGATGCTGCCACCACCATATTTGACAGTGGGGATGGTGTTTTCAGAGTGATGTGCAGTGTTCTTTCTCCACCACACATAGCGTTTTGCATTGTGGCCAAAAAGTTCAATTTTGGTCTCGTCTGACCAAAGCACCTTCTTCCACATGTTTGCTGTGTCCTCAACATGGCTTCTGGCAAACTGCAAACGGGACTTCTTATGGTTTTCTTTTAACAATGGCTTTCTCCTTGCCACTCTTCCATAAAGACCACATTTGTGTAGTGCACGACTAATTGTTGTCCTGTGGACAGTTTCCCCCACCTGAGCTGTGGCTCTCTGCATTTCATCCAGAGTCACCATGGGCCTCTTGGCTGCCTCTCTGATCAGTGATCTCCTTGTTCGGCCTGTAAGTTTAGGTGGACGGCCTTGTCTTGGCAGGTTTACTGTGGTGCCATACTCTTTCCATTTCCGGATGATGGATTGAACAGTGCTCCGTGAGATGTTCAAAGCTTGGGAAATCTTTTTATAACCTAAGCCTGCTTTAAACTTCTCCAAAACCATATTCCTAACCTGTCTGGTGTGTTCTTTGGACTTCATGATGCTGTTTGCTCCCCAATATTCTCTTAACCAACATCTGAGGCCGTCACGGAGCAGCTGTATTTGTACTGAGATTAGATTACACACAGGTGGATCCTTTTGAGTCATTAGCAGTCATCAGGCAACTTCTGAATGCAATTGGTTGCACTCAGGGAAAAGGGGGCTGAATACTTTTGCACGTCGCACTTTTCAGTTTTTTATTTGTAAAAAATGTTTTGATTCATGTAAAATTTTGCTTCCACTTCACAAWTGTATACCACTTTGTGTTGGTCTTTCACATTAAATTCCAGTGAAATATATTTATGTTTGTGGTTGTAATGTGACAAAATATGGAAAAGTTCAAGGGGTATGACTACTTTTGCAAACCACTGTATGTATATTCTTTGCTCACTTTACTCAACTAGTCTTAGTGGAGCCAGTTGACATGACTTTGTTGAGTAAATTCAACACTTCATTTTTTAGAGTGCATAAAAATCTTTCACAATGAGTTGGAACATATTTAATTTTGTAACAAGTAACTAGGTGTTAGTAAACGTATCATTTTTAGCTTTAAAATGTAACAAAATAAAAGTAAAAATAATTGGTAAAATTACAAATCCTCAGAAAATCTACTTAAGTACTGTAACAAAGTAAATGTACTGTAAATTGGCTGTTTCTTTGAAAAGTGCGAGAAATAATTTTTCATCCTATCTGAAAGCTCTTTTATAATATTTACTTGTTTTAAAAAAATCCTCCTCTCCAGTCATTCAGTGTGTGCTAAACTGGCTGTCCCTAATGCCCCCGTGAGTCATATTTGTGGCGTTAACAAATAACCTGTAAGATTGTTTGTTTAGATTGGAGGATTTGTTGTAAAGGCTAAATACTCACCGGACTCCTACATACCCTTAGGTGCCTCTCTTTTATGATGTGTGCCAGTTCTTCCCAGTTCCAACATCAGATTTTAATGAAAATATATTTTAATTTCCCAGTAGTCTTTCCATCTCTGCACCATGCTCGTGATAATAAGGCAGAGTCTATAAGAGGAGTCGTGACTGAGGGCTAATGCTCACCATCATATCAATAATTCAAACTCAAATTGAAACTGCTTTCTGCTGCCTGTTTTGTAACCCCTGCACTTGATTTTCTCGGTAAACAGTCCACTTAACTTTCAGCTCATGCTAACCTTCTAATGGGATGCACACTCTACACTGCATCACAAGGTTTCAAACAAGCCATTATATCGGCGCTGGCTCCCTCAGCTGGAGTCATATAGCTGTTATTCATCAGGACACAGTGCTTGTGTTGCAACATGGTACCTGAGCTTGAAAACAATCCACAGGACTCAAGCTTGGCGACGTTGTGTTTGTCACTGAAGTGTCCAAAAGGCTCTAGTGGGTAGACTGAAAAAAAATCCTGTTACATCAGATTTTTTGTAATAAACATGAATGCATTTTTGGAAAGAGAGTAACATATTGTAAAAAAAAATCATGTTGCTGAGATGGACAGTTGAGATATTTGCATGTGAAGTGACAGGAAGTGATGAAAAAGGGGAATGTCTGTAAACAGAGCARTGCTACAATGGCTAACAACACAAACTGTAGAAAAGAGTCTGATTTTCTTCAGATTATTGATAGTCACTATCAGAGGGAGATGAAGAAGTGTCAGAGTCCAAATATTGTTTCAATAAACAAAGAGGTCCCTTTAGATGTCACTTCCTGTTTCACTTTGTCTCAGTCCTACATTTTAGAGATAGTTTCAAAAGAAAATCTACCAGTTATGTAACAGAATGGGCAAACCCGTGTATATTATGTCAAGTTTCTTAACCATTAATATGTTCTTTTATTACTTTTTGGTATTTGAACGATAWGTAACAGGCACTTTAAAAGGTGTTGGTCTGTGTAGTCGTTGATCCTGTTGTAGTCTGGTTACCTTTACCCAGCTTTGCATTCAAAGGTGAATCATCTTCAAATCCCTCTAAATAGCCTCATGACTCAAAATTTGTTTTTCAGTCCAAAATCAGTTGAAAGGAGACCAAAAGGGCCTTAAATCTACCTTTACTGGTGATAAAAATCTGCTCGGATTCCACAATGTGCCTCTTCCAGACATGAGCTCCCCATTGAAACTAATGTTGCTGTTATCAGTGTGTTTATGTTTGTTAGCGACTAGCCAGAAGAATCATTGACTGATTTGATTCAAAGGGACTTTGAGGATTTAGAAAGCCACAGGTAGAAAGCTGCAGCCCATAGGAACCCTGCCTGGCCTCGAAGCTGAGAATGTGCTCTTTAGAAAATGATTGTCCAGAGATTGTGTGTGTGTGTGTGTGTGTGTGTGTGTGTGTGTGTGTG
>NW_013952426.1:322782-326730 GCF_001266775.1 Austrofundulus limnaeus | reverse complement strand
GTGTGTGTGTGTGTGTGTGTGTGTGTGTGTGTGTGTGTGTGTGTGTGTGTGTGTGTACACACTAATCTTAAAATCACTATTGCCATCTTGCAGAGGAATGACAGCCCAGTCAGCTCTGCAGAAGATGGTTTGATGTTTTTAGCTGGTGTAACACATCATCTTAACGCTACATGATGCAAAACGACATAGAACACTTTGTGCAAAGATTATTCTAACATTTCAATATGGATTTCAACTTGTACCATCCTCAATTTTAACAACCTGGTATAAGTATCAGCTGGTAATGTTCCCTAAATGAAGGAATTAAGGAGCTGTGTAAAAGCAGTATTAACACTAAAAAATCACTTGTCTGGATATTGAAGTAAATGTATCAATATTGAGGTTTTGATTTTCAAAATGTTCTATGCCATCTGTTTTTGACTGCTTTAGAAAATGAAAATCAAACGTTGCCACTTTAAGCTAATGAGCCGTCTCTGAGCTTCTGACCAGCAGTTTACAATTCCAGAGAAGTTTTAAATATATTTATTAAATCCAAAGCATTTGCTCCTATTCAGTGTCATGAAGCCTCACCTGTCAGAGTCCAAAGCTGAGGAGCTGGTGAAGCTCCGAGTCCTTTTTTTTTTTAACTCTGAAACCATTCGTTACAGTAGGCCTACACTGCCTCCTGCTGTGCAGGGGCCAGGGATCTAATTAAAACATTACCAAAACAAACATTATTAAGCTCCGCTCTGAGTCTGAACCCATGTTTATATCTTGGTGCAAACYCACAGCTTGGAGTCAAGTTGGCATTATTTAACTAGAACCATTAAATTATGAATCTGTTTAGTTTGCCAGTGTCTGACTGTGTGAGCAAACTGACTTCAGTCAACAGGATGCAGATCAAACAAGCGGTACGCCGATGTCCCCCCGTCGCTGGGGGATTTAAATACTGAGTGTTTGTGGTTTTCGAGATGAGTGTTTTTCTGGGCTGYAACTGAACAGGGAATGCAAGTGAAGCTTAAGGTTTTTGGTGCAARATGTTGAAGAGGGTATGATAAGTTAAACTGTCAATAAAAATAGGATTTTTTTGTTGTGTCTGAGGCAGCACTGATGGATCCTGGTGAAGCCGTTTTATCCAGCAGGTGCAATGACGGAGATGGAAGGGGTGGCCAATGGTGGCCTTGCTCAACATGAATTAATCTTCAGGCAACTTCAGGCACCCTGATCATCTAAAAAAACTACAATTCAGTGATCTTTCTTATGGTTTTATGCAGCCACATACCAAAATGGAAGTCTGCACACTTTACTTCTTTTTGACTTAATGGTTTGAAGAAAATATAAGCCCTGATGCATTCTTAACAATCCAGATAGAAAAATCTAACAAGGTTGATTCAGGTCTTCTGGACAGTTTCTTTTTTGTTGAAACATTTTTTCTTTTATCAAAACAACTTCTTCAGTCTATACTTTTAACTACCTGAGACCCTGCGTCCTCATAAGTGGACACTCTCTACCCATGATGCAAGATTTTTTTTTTCAACTTTAACCCATTGACCTCATCTATAGACACTACCAGCACCCTCTAGTGGTCTCATGAAAATATTACACTCATTTGAGTGAAAACAAGATGGTGGGAATCCCACTAAAAAGCTTCCACAACTACTCTGGTAATAACCAAGGTAAAAAAAAAAAAAATCCATGTTACACTGCACGCTTGAAACCAGAACCTTGAAAAAAAAAGTACATCCAGAAAAAGCTTGAGTCTCAGAAGTTAAGCAACATTAAATCATTTCCTAAAATATTTGAGGTGGCCAGTTTTCATACACATGTGGTAGTAGCAATATTGGATTTTGACATGGCAACCCAATTTTTTGATTGACACATATAGATGCAATCACACCAAAATGGCAGTTGGTACCTCACTTAATTTTCAAGTTAGCCAGCTCATAAGATGAACGGACAGTGTACTATATCCTCGCTCTGCGATGGGAGACAAAAAGGACCCCATTGTTTAACGTAACAAATTGTTGTTCCAAATATTAACTGGTKGTAAAACTTGCTTAACCATAAATTTAACGATGATTACAACATTTTGTATGTTTAAAGAAAAGAGACATAATTTGAAAAGAAAAAAAGACAAAAATGTTGTGTTTTACTTGATTCTGCAGCTTTTGTAAATGTCTTACAATAAGTTGTTTTTAACCTTTATTTTTATCCAAGATGCTGCTTTTTTTCCTTGTGTTAAACATGCAAGAAGACATTTTAACATGTCAAAAGCAGCACACACACAGAAGTCAGAACTAGCGGCGGGTGAAGCAGCAGGTGAGCAACAAAATAAATGGGCCCAAACAAGAAGCGCTGCACGGGATATAAGCTGTATTTCTCTTATATGATAATGAGAAGACGGGAAAAGAAGACAAACGAGCGAATGGCCCACACAAGGAAATGAGGAGACTCAGTGGACAGGGAAAAAAAGAAGAAAAGAAAATAGTCTGTTTACTAACAAGATCATTTTTCCACCATGGTCACATAAAAGGAACAGGTCTGCAGCCCAGAGACTGAGTCATGAGGTTGTGTGCACTTTGACCACTTTATATTTACTAGTTTTAACTTTCACATTATCCCTGAACTTCATATTTATTTTGATCTGTTTCATAACTTAATCATGTTCAAAGATGGGCTCTTACTTCATATTATTCATTTTAGTCTATAATGAAAGTTATTAGTATTATTAGTTTATTATTAGTTTTCCACTTGGCAAGTTCAAAAGTTATGCTTTTCATCATATATTCTGAAAAGTTCTGATCATTTAAGTTTACAACTGTTCTTTCAAACAATTCAAAAGCATTAAAATTATGAAATAAAATTACATTTTTATAATTTGGTAACATTGTTAGTGAATTACAAACAAAAGGCAGCAACTCACAATCACACAAACTCTTCAGGAAATGTCAGATAATTACAGCTTTTGATTAAAAATCTGTTCACTAAACTAAACTCAGTTGTTAAAAATCTATAATTTGAATCAAACGTTTTGTGAAATATTCTCACCCAATTACACCTCGCTAATATTTTCACTGTTGGAGACAGTTTAGCTGGTTTGTGTGCAGGTGAAAACTCAAAAAGACGACAAAAAAAAATTTAAAAGAAGTGAAAATTGAAAAAAAATAATTGATTACCAAAATAAAAACGCTAATGTGGCAGCTGAAAAACATGCTCGTAAAATCCCTAGGAGAACACAGAAGTAAGACTGTGAGTATAAAGAGACGCTAACGAGCTGACAATGGGAAACACCTGGGGAGAGACATGGGGATCAGTTATGCATGGGGAAACAAAGAAACATTAGAAATACACAGGGAATAAAGCAGAAAAGAAAACCCCTAAGAAATAATACTATGAACTAGTACAGGCTTTTTACCACACAATACTGGGTTAAATTGACATTATTTAAGTTGTAATCACTCTCAACTTTGGCCACTTTAAAATACTGTATATATATTTCTGTTGAGAGATTACAACCCATTTGAATTTAGTGTATTTGTATTTTATTTTGCTCATATTATTTTTGTTTTATCTAGACTTAAAAGCTTTTGTGGGGTCAGACGACCAGCTTTTTTTGGCCGTCCCTAAAGCCAGGTTAAAGACCAGACGAGACAGAGCTTTTGCCGTGGCAGCACCCAAACTGTGGAACAGTCTCCCTTTGTCTGTTAGGCTCTCTGTCAGTGGGTCAGTTTAAGTCCAAACTGAAGACGCATCTGYTTTCCCTGGCCTTTAACACTAGTTAAAAGGAAAATTTGTACTTAATTTGATTTGAGTTCTTGGGAAATTGTGGCAACTTTTGGTTTTTCTCTGTATTACCATTTTTTTGTATCTTACGGCCAATTCTATTATTGTTTTATCTTTTTTTAACAAATTTCAGTTTTATTGTAATTTATGTGCGTGCGTGTGTGTGTGTGTGTGTGTGTGTGTGTG
>NW_013952426.1:312415-322727 GCF_001266775.1 Austrofundulus limnaeus | reverse complement strand
GTGTGTGTGTGTGTGTGTGTGTGTGTGTGTGTGTGTGCGTTGTTTTATCCTTAGCTAAATATGATGTGATTGCTGTGAAGCACTTTGGTCAACTGAGGTTGTTATAAATGTGCTAAATAAATAAAATTTGACTTGACTTGGGGTAAACTGATTCATATGGATTTGATGAGTGAATTACCTGCTTCTGCTAACTGTTTAAATTTTGCTCAAATATATTAGATTTTAAATTCCCATTTTTTAATGAAATTTGGCAATTGCTCTAAAAGAGTGTGGCCCTATAAACAATTCTTTGTCAAACTGATACAGATAACAAACAGGCAAAAACAGGTTTCACAGTGTGTCTCCTGTTTAAAACAGTAGACACTGCTTTGAGACAGTCTGTTTTTGATGCTGCAGTTCATCCTAACACAAAGGTTGAAAGCTGCTGGTGCGAGCCACAAGACACGGCCAGTTGTTGCAGAATTGTGGATATCTGTGTCTCCCTCTCATGACGGACGAGCATTTATACAGAGAAACCTTCCATGACGGCAGGGTCTGATACAGCCAGCAATTCAAGGGGAGGCTGTTCCTTTTCATGCCTCTCTGACTTTTCTGAGCTTAACTCAACTGCATGAAGGGATCAGCCACACAACTTAAGCCCACAACAATGTCTTTTGGTAAATATTTCTTTACAGGTTCTGCTAGGATTAAACACACCAATAAGTAAGTGAAAATCGGGATTGAAGCAGGGGAGGAAAAAAAGGTAAGTTATTGAGGTGGCAAAGATTTTAATTTAGGTTATTGGACAATTTCAGCGGGGAAAATAAAATAAAATAAACTGAGAGGCAAGCTATCTTTCAGCTCAGATTCTGTGTTGTATCCCTGACACCAGGCCACAGATCAGCAGCTGCTTTAATAGTGCCATCTGAGACGCAGATAATAAGTTGATACTTAATTAAAGGTTTCCTCGACTACCCCAGAGTCCTCTTCGAAAGCAAATGTGACCCCATTCAAAATAAATGGCTCATGAGATGTCAACACCAGAAACAGTTGCTGTAATTATAAAAACAGAGATACACACATCCAACCTGCTGGATATTAATATTTTGTAAATGTTAATAATGTCAGTTGGTTCAGTAAAGGCAACAAAGTTAAATAAGTTTGGAGAGAGTTCAGTCAGTCCCCCCCCCACCCCAAGAAAAAAATCATGAAAATATAAAGAGAATTTACAAGAAATGAGGTCCCTGTATAAAAGAGCAGAACATTTGTCACAGATAAACATTTATCAGGACCTTGACTGATGGAAAAAAAACATTTTTACATAAATATTAATGTCAAGATCTATGTTTTTTGTCTTCATTTTCTAAGTGTGTTTCTGTTTCCCTTGTGTTTTCCTTTCCCTGCTGTTTTGCCTCCAGCCCTGCCCGTGCACACCTGGTTCCTCCTCTCCCCAGGTGTTTCTCATTAACTCTTAATTTGTTTGCTTTATATTCTGAGTCTTGTGCTCTGAGTTTCGTCGGATCATTGTGTCTTTCGTCCTGTGTTCAGGCGTCCTCGTACCTGTTCCTCCAGAGAAGTGTCTGAGTTTTTTTTTTTGAGCTGCTTCGTCAGCCTTTTTGTTTATAATAAAGTTTTGTTACCTTTTTTGAACCTCTCGTGTGCCCTGGTTTTTCCTGCTCCGAGTTTCTCACAGTTAAGTTGCATAAAACATGGGCTATTCACAACTGGAATAGCATCAGCTCAGCATGGTAACTCCAGTCCAGCCCACCTATAGGAAGAAAATACATTAAAACCTGACACAAGGTGTGGAGCATGCACACAAACCTAAGTGCCAAATATAAACACTAACACACACATTAAATAGAAGACGACACCTCAGGTTACATTAGAGGTGCAGCTATGACATCGCTGTATTCAAAAAGTTGAATAAAACATGAGTGACATTTGAATTTTGTGTTTTCACTTACAAACCATTTTCAAATAATACTGTTTTGAGGCTCCTAAAATGATTTTTTTTTTTGTTAGGAGGCTAAAAAGAGGCTGAAACGACAAAAACCTTTGCATAAAAAACACCCGTGTGGGAAGCCCCTTATTCACAAAATACTTGATCCCAGTAAATGCAGATTAATTAGATTCTTATTGTTTCTTTAGCAGCGTCAAAGGAGAAAAGTGGTAATCTGTCTTCTAAATAAACGCTGATTTTTTTTTCTTCACGGCAAACATTTTCAGGATTGTTGAGTTATTTGATTTATGTCGATTTACCAGCAGAGTTAATAACATTGAGTCATTTGCTTCTTGTTACTCTGACCTGCAAGAGCTTAAATTGGGAAATGGTGTATGAAAACATGTTAAAAAATGAAAGTAATAAGCAGACTTTGTCATAAATCCACATGTACAAATAGATTGATTGAAAAGAAGATGCAATAAAAAAACAGTAGGGCATTTAGCATCATCAGCTACATGTAAGTAGTGCAGGTGCATCACATCTTTTATTCATCTGAAACATGGTGTAAAGTGGCATTCAGCATCAACTTCACTCACAGGCAACTCAACCGAGAGGTGATCTCTTGAACCACTTCACCGTCTGCCACCCATCATTTCAGAATCACACCTTAGTTTGTGTTAGTTTTACTTCGCCATCATACCTCACACGTACTTCAGCTGCCTTAAATCTGGAGCTTTAAACGCTTCGTAAAAAAAATGGAGATGAGCAATGATTTGATGGTCCATGGCTTTATTGCAGCTGATGCTGAGAATAAGACCAAAAGGTTTTATTTTTTAACATATCTCAAATGAACAGACAGTGATGCAAAAGAAGCATAACCCCGGAACACCCGCTATAACTTTTATAGAACAGACAAAGAAGATAAGTAAAAAAAGGCTTGTAAAAAAGACTTGGTACCAATTAAATATTAATGGCAGCATCGATCAACGTGCCTGAGAAGCAATTAGTACTGATAAAAGTTTTTACAGTTCAGGGCTATTTTAAAGATGCACAGAAAACAATTAATATTTATTCACCTGGTTTTATGCACCAATAATATTCTGTCATGTTGACACCTTTCTAAAATAATGGCCTGTGCCATTTCAAAAAAAAGTTTTTCAAGAAACACAAAAAACAGTCCTCCGGGCTCAATCTGTCCGTGATCTGGCGTCTTCCGGGCCTGGCGGTCTGTCCTGAGGAGGAGGTCTTGGGGGCCTCAGTCCCTGGGTGGGTTTCAGGGAGCGGGGGAGCCTACTGGGGTCAGTGGGGGAGCTGGCCCCCGCTCCCTCAGTTTTTTCCTCCCCATCCCCCACCACAAACCTCCACCCTCTTCATTTTTCAACTGCACTCACGTAGGGTTTTTGGGGCACAGGTGTGTTACAGCGGCAACAATTTTACATCTGTTTGCTGTGGCCACCTGGGCTCCAATTTTACTGTACACCTGAGACATTCACTCATAACCTCATAACCTCATAACATTTACAGATAGGAACTTGGGAGTAAAATTTYCTGWACAATTTTTTGTTTGTTTTGTTTTGTTTTTTGCATTTTACATACAGYCACATACTTTGGACTATTTTTGTCATTTGTATGTTTAGAATATTCTGCTCTTTGAGTAGATGATGCTGTGATAAATACCCCACACCCCSACAAACAAAAAATAATTAAAAATCTCGTTTCAGTTCTCTTGTGGGCCGGGCTTAACGGGTTGAAGCTGGCATTTTGCTACTATCATATCGTTTTGCTACTTTTAGCTTGTAGCTAGCTTTTTGCTATGTTTAACTTTTAGATGACATTTTGTTATTTTTAGCTTGTAGGAAGCCATTTGTTACTTGGGGTAAAATTTGTCTATTTTTAGCTAAACCTTCACTGCTTTAGGCTAGCATTTTGCTACYATTAGCTACCCTTTTTCTTCCTTTATTCTGCATGTTCTTGYTTTAGCTTCTTCAGCAAATTTCTRCAATCCTTCAGCAGTCAGCTTCCACACCACATTTTCACAAAAAACACCATTCACTAAGTCCCAATAAAAATCTAAAACATTTTGTGGATTTGAACTGAAATAAATCTATGCACATATATGCAGAATTTAAAGATGTAACTTAGGAAAGAACACTGCATGGGTTGGCCTAGATAAGTTTTGTAAATGTAATGTTAGGCTAGGTTATTTTCAGCCTCCCTGCAGTGTGTGAGAAAGCAGGTTAAATGGGGTTAAGYGCCATATGAAAGAGCCTCTAATGCCTGATATTGATTATAATAAACTTAAGCACTCCACTGGAATTGCTTGCTTGTTTAATGATTTAGTGGAAGGGAAAGGATTAAGCAGTGGTATTTCAGTTTACAGCTCATATTTTGATTCTGTGAAAGGGATAACATGGTCAATACTTCCCTCATTACTAAAATCACTGAGTGAAACTCATGTAAGGAATGTTAGTGGGAGAAAACCTGGCTTTTTATGTTTCTACAAGAAACTTCTACAACTATAATGAGTTTACTGGGGAGGTTGTTTACATTCAGGGAAAACTTGAAGTTACTGAATAAATTCAAGCTGTAATTTAGCAGCAAACTGCCTGCAGCATGAAGATCTACTGTGGACAGATGTTTTAAATGTTTAGTCGTTTCTCTACCCTATAAGTTAGTCTTTGCAGGGTCAGCTTTTGAGTTTTTTATTCTCAACGTGAACCATAAAAATAGGTAATGAACTGCATTTTTTTTTCTAAAAGAAAAAAAAAACACAAATATTATTTTCTGCTCCAGTGTGGCACCCAGACATACTCCAGTGTGTTAGGTAGCAGCAAGGAACAGTTGCCTCATTAGAGTTTTTCGTTATTTTCTTCTGTGCCATAAATGTTTAATGCAAGAATATAGCTGCAAAATTCACCTTTTTAGGTTTCATAATTTCATGGTGGCTGCATTAGCGCAGTGAGTGGGTCGCGCTGAATGCTGGAGGACACACTTAATGTGTTACCATACTTTGTAAACACTTGTGCATGAAACACATTATGGTGTCTCTTTATCTCCACAACAATGTCTCACAACAGTTCCGTCTGACTCATTCTTACTTGTTTTCTGTATAATTGTGATACCAGAGCATGTGAGTTAGTGATGAGTGGCCACAAGCAAGTGTTGGATTATAATTCAAACACATCAGTGGTCATGACAAAAGGACTATTTTTACTGTACACATAGGCTGAACTTGTCATGGCTAAAACAATTTGCTGTGTTGTTTTTGTGGTGTAAAATCACATGCAAACAGCTTGTAAGGTRTTTAAATGTCACACAAAATACCCGAAGACTTGATTAAATACACCACTATGAGATCACATTGATTCGAAATAAAATAAGTGAAGTTGTTTATGCTCTTTGACATTATGTGACATTATGTGACATTATGTGACTCGATGTGCAAGAAAACATTTTTCACTTGCTTTAACCCTCTGTAGTTTTTAGCATTGTATTCAACTCCCAACTGTTTCCCTGATTTCATTTGAAATATCAAACATTTAAACAAATCTGGATATTTGTGTATAAAATTTCAAATGTGGTGAGTTAGGCGACTAGTGAGGGAGATAACCAAGACATCTGCACTTTGAAAGAGTTGCAAGCTTCAACAATGTGAGACTGGAGAGATCAAAGATTAGGTTTGTATGAATCTGTACGAGACATTTTTGCCTGTATTTTTCTGGTTTTTGTTCACACTATGTAAAAATAAATACATAAAATAGCATATAAAACAAGACAATGCTTTGTTTTTTTCTGTACAAATAATGTGTCACAATAAAGGAATGCTGACTCAACACAGGAAGCTCGAAGAAAAGCCTAAAACTTTGTACAGACAAAACAAAAGCTGACACGGCAGCAAAACTTTCAGAATCGAGGAAAGTAATTCACAGTCATGCAGGAGACACGGAGTGCATATATATGCTCATTGCTCCACTGATTTCTAAGCTGACAAGAGAGGTTATATGGGTAGAGGAAAATGAGGAGATAAGTAACAGCTGTGCTAAATGAAACAGGGCGCAGGTGAGAGTGGATGTTGCAGCATTGAGGAGCAGGATCTGCACTGCGAAGGAATAAAGTGATAAAGTTGCCTCAAGGTCACATTCGTTGTTCCACACACCTTTCATGGTTTACGAGACAAACGGCACAACACGTTTTATTATTATTATTATTATTCCTGTCGGGTTCTCCACTCTGATATCCACCGTTTGGACTCATATCTGTCATGGAGCACCACACTTTTCTGCAAATAGACACTTCTGTGTACAATGTCTATGCTTTCTCCATCAAGGAGTTTTTGGCCATTTGACTGCCTTTATAAATGTTTGAAAAAGTCATTTTGATGGGAATATTTTCTGACTGCCTCAGCCAGCTGTTCCTCAAAACTATCCATGTTGTTTTGATGAACAACAGCCAGATTCTGGAAGAGGAGTAGTTGAAGCAAACTGGCGCTATTGCTGTCCGAACGCTTTTATACATAAACAAACACGCTCACAAACTTCTGACCAATCGCTCAATACTATACCCCTGAGAAGAAGTATATTCAGGACCTAATGTCAAGAAGAAGCAAGTGAAGCTTCTCTGCAGACAAAATAACTCAGTTTTTGTCAACAATGAGAGACGATTTCTTTGGTTTGGATGGGGTGTGCATGTTCCTTAAACTGATGACACAGAGCAACACCTTCAAGTAACCAAAAATACACAGACATTCAAAAACCCTGCATTGATGTCTGTCTTGCTGTGGAACAATCTCCAGTGCCTTCAAAATAAAATCTGAAAGAGAGATTTTCCTGATTTTGTATCAAGATGAACTCTTGACTCTAATTAGTGTCAGTACATTAAAGCATACTGATTCTGCTCAAGGCAAAGTCTCTGCACAACTAGCTAAATCTTTTCAAGTAAGTCTACCTGCAGTTGAGTCAGCTTCAAACCTTTGTCATCCTTGAACCTTACGTGATAAAATGCTTTTCCATTTGTCAGTTGAAGAATGTAATATGATGTTTTAAGCATAACTATATGGAACATGAACAAACTGCTAAATGCTGAAGAAATTGTATGTGTTCACAGAAATACTGTCAAAGACCTACTGATGTTTTATTTTTCCCTGTTTTTGTCCTACACACAGCAATATGATGTTTTTAAGGGGGTTTGTTTTGTTTTATGCTTGCAAAAGAAGTAATGAAAACAGAAAATGGAAATTAAACAAGGCCATGCAACTGCTGGGGAAACATGATCTAAAGCCGACTGAAGTTCAGCCTGTGGGAATGGTGAAGATTTACAGCCCACTTCAAGTAGTTATTTACAACATTGAGTTTGAAATGTACACTATACTTTAATGCATCATCAAGGATTAACTGCTGAAGCAGAAAGTGCTTCTAAAGTTTGGAGCTCAGACAGTAGTCGATCTAAAACCAAGCCTGCCAAGGCCGAGACAGATCGATGGACAACAAGCTATGATTTCAGAAGCTAAAATACATGTGTGGGTGTTAAAATAAAAGATCATCAAGACAAGAGCTTTGTCTGAATGCTAAGTGGCTCAGAAAATGGTACTAAAGGATTGTAAGGCTTTTACAGCCTATTGTTCTCAAAATTGAGCTGCAGAAGCTGCAGTTTTCTAGAGACAAGGAGGATTGTTCTTTTTTTTCCAAAAAACATGTTTGTTTATGTTAACCTGTATTTTACCTAATAAATAGGATTAAAACAGGTTAAGGGAGCAATACGGCTGTGATATTTAAAATACGTTTGACCAGATTAAGTTTGCTCAAGCTGACAAGTTTGAATAATTTGTAAAAACTGGAGCTGATTTCTTGTAGAGTGTGTTGGGCTTATTGAGTCATGGGAATGGTGCTTTGTATGTGTTACACTATAGCATAAAGCACAGTTTGATCATGTGTGACTGGTGCCAATAAAGACATTTGCATAAGTGCAGGGTGTTTACAAGTGGAAAAATGTGTATTGGATAATTGCATTGGTGCAAAATTGTAACAATTTTAACCAATGGGTACAAAATTAGCCAACTCAGTAAACAAAGTGGTCCAAATGGTAAAGAGAGAAACTTATTGGCACCAACCATAAACTATTTGATACTCAGTCAGATAGAAACCTTCAGTTTAAAAGAAACAAAAACATTACTGCTACTAAACTTTTACTGTTTCTTCATGGTGTTCGTTCATTTATCCTAAACCTGGCAGGTGATTCAAGTTGTGCTGTGTATAAATACATATCAGGGGAGGAGAGGGCAATTTGGGGTAATAAAATAAGCTGTTAAAATCTTGTACAAGTTTCTGAACATAACTGTGATGTAAAAGTGCCCTCAGTGTAAAATCWTGTAATTTGAACTCTTCTAAACACTGATGACTCTCAGATACTGCCACTTCAAATTTAGCCCCTGCGCCTGTAAAACTAACAGCTACAGCCATTTTTGTGTTGGCAAGTGTCAGTTAGCTGTGGTGGCCATCTCGAGTTAGACTGACTGCAAAACAAAAAGAAAAAATTTGTATAGGTCTTCTGGACGGGTTCTTCTCTAATGAAACGTTTCTTCTCCAAGAGACTTCTTCAGTCTGAGAGTTTCGGGCAAAATTCAGGCTTTTAAGTCCTGCCTCCACGTGCCTGATACTCACATCACATGGCTATCGTTGACACCTAATTAACACTTATTGTTAACAGGGGGTGGAGTGATACTGGCAATGGCCGCGCTGTAGGCGCATTTACTCATCTTGAGAGAGGAGTAAAAGAAGCCATTTTTGTGAAGAAAGACCGTTCATCATTAAACAGAGGTGGAGGCCTCCGTTTTCAGCTGTCCCCCTCCTACAGCGCTGCCATTGGCAGTATCACTCCACCCCCTGTTAACAATAAGTGTTAATTAGGTGTCAACGATAGCCATGTGATGTGAGTATCAGTCACATGGAGGCAGGGCTTAAAAGCCTGAATTTTGCCTGAAACTCTCAGACTGAAGAACTCTTGGAGGAGAGACGAAACGTTTCATTAGAGAAGAACCCGTCCAGAAGACCTACACAATTTTTTCTTTTTGATTTTTTACCTGGATTACTGAGATGCATCAGGACACTGACTGCAAAAGTTGCAAAAGTGGTTGTTTATTCAATGTTTACTTCCTTGCCCAGATACTGCAAAGAATGGTGGCCCTTTGGTGGCCCAAATGCAGTTTTACCAGATGTGGTACATGCATGGGCCAACACCACAGTGAACCAAACTACAACTAAGCCAGTTGTGGAATCCTAACATGCAAACAGTGCTGTCTTAGCCAGACTTGGCCCACATCCGGTTGACAAACCACTTGTCATGACAGCAGTCAGTCATCAGTGTCAGCTTGACACCAGATCTGACCCTCAGCTATGTGGGCAACTATCCTGCTTGTTTAGAAGTGTCTCTGCTCCAACACACCTAATTTAAATGAATGGATGATTAACAGACTTCTGCAGAACGTAAAGGTTGAGATCATACTGAGCCCGCGAGGGGACATAGGGGATTTTTTTTCATTTGCTATCCCTCGCAAAAGTCGTGTAACACTGTTGTGCCTGCCGGTTTATTAACAAATTCACCTGCTCACCATTAGCGAGTTAGCCTACTGCTTTAATTCAGCTTCAGAATGAATATATTAYAGCCACGCATGGAAGCATGTCATGTGCYGATATTTACAAAGTGCAGCCCCGCAACAGCAATGTCAATTTCACGAACTTGTGGCGAGACATCCTGTTTTGGTAACTGGATATTTCAAAATAAAAGTCTGATTTACTTCAATTCAGATACAAAACAATCTTTTGTGTGGGAACACAAAACAATTTTGCGAGGTAACACAAAAGTATTGCGAGGTAACGCAAAAGTATTGCGAGGTAACACAAAAGTATTGCGAGGTAACACAAAAGTATTGCGAGGTAACGCAA
This sequence comes from Austrofundulus limnaeus, assembly GCF_001266775.1. NCBI lineage: Eukaryota > Metazoa > Chordata > Actinopteri > Cyprinodontiformes > Rivulidae > Austrofundulus > Austrofundulus limnaeus. The sequence continues at coordinate 312,866 of NW_013952426.1, read as the reverse complement.
AAGTATTGCGAGGTAACGCAAAGATATTGCGAGGTAACGCAAAGATATTGTGAGGTAACGCAAAAGTATTGCATGGGAATGCAAAAGAAAAACATCCCCCCGTGTCCCCTCGCAGGCTCCGTAAGATCACGATCAACTGTCTGTTGTTGAAAAAAACACCCACACATTCTTGTACTTGCATTAAAACGAGGAGTTTGTATTGACTTCCATTTATTTTTGTAACTGCATTTATGCCTAACCCAGGCATTTTTCCTAACCCTAATCTGAACCTAAATTTAATTCACACCATACCTCTAAAGCTAGTAGGGCACAGCACAGCTGTGAAAGAATTGAAAACCTGGAAAATGTCCTCACTTCCCAAAAATGTCTCACATTGTTGGTTAAAAATATACGACAGTCCTCACTCTGTAGCAGAAACACGCACACACACACAGAGACGAGAGTGTGGGGG
>NW_013952426.1:310960-312070 GCF_001266775.1 Austrofundulus limnaeus | reverse complement strand
GGGGGGATTGGCAAAACATTATTGCATGCTTTTTACCTTTTGAAGGCAAGTGATTAAAAAGTATTTGTTACAGATATTTAACCAAAAGATAAAATGGTTTTATGTAAGATAAAATGGTTTTATGTCTATGTATTTGCACAAAACCTACAGGGAAAAAAATCATCAGAGCATCTCATACATTTTAAAAATTACTGGTGAATATTTATCTGAAAATTTTTACCATAGAGAAGAGAACAGTCTGTTCCTAAAAGCTAAAAAATATATATATTTCAGACCCTACAGTGTTCATTATTTGCTTGTTTCATCGATATACCAACTTAGATAAATGCCACATGCAGACCCTGTATATTTGAACACACACGTTTGTGTCATGACATCTGTGCTGGGTGCCTGCAAGAGCTGATGACACACCGACAGGCCAAACTGACAAATAATCATGTCAGCCTAGAAATTCAGTGACAGGCATGCAGCTTCACACTCTGAGCAAATAAGAACAGAGAAAATTATTTGTTTGTCTTCAAATGTATACAGTATATAAGATGCCAAGTGGTAATTTCCTCTGAAAAGTCTTGTTTTTCTTTGAAGAGCTGCTGTAAGACTGATAATAAAAGTGATGATGGTGATGATAAAAAACTGCTACAGCTTTAGAAATAAATGAACTATTTAGCAATTTTCTTCTGACACAGTCATTAGTTTGCAAGTAATGCAAAAAAAAGATGTCTTTTATTTCCTGCCTCACAACAAGCTGTTGTTTGCTGTCCAGCAGCTTTTGTTGTATTTCACACAAAGATGATGACTTATGAATATTCACTGATTATCTTCTGTTTCTGTCTCTGGTTGTAAGGTTTTCAAAAAATTATTAGCTGATAAATATGTCCAAACACAAGATTTTACAGCCTCTGTAAAACTGTGAGGTTACTTTGTTTGCAGCAATATACAGCAGGTAAAATAAGTATTGAACACATCAACATTTTTCTCAGTAAATATATTACTAGAGGTGCTAATGACATGAAATTTTCACCAGATGTCGGTAACAACCCAAGTGATCCATACATACAAAGAAATCAAACAATAAATAATGAAATGGTGAAATAATGTTCTTTCCACTTC